>NW_028122678.1:0-116499 GCF_965194805.1 Balaenoptera borealis | reverse complement strand
AAGGTACACAGTTCTCTAAAACCCCTTCAGCATTTATAGTTTATAGACATTTTGCTGATGGAAATGACTGGTGTGAGCAGAAACCTTGTTGAATTTGCATTTGCATGTGTCTAATAATTCCTTATACTGAGCTTTAGGCATGTCCTTTTTTTTCTTTTCCTTTTTTTTTAAAGAGTGAGTACAACTTCCCTCCTCTTATTGACTTCTTGAAAAATTTCTCATGTGTTGAATTTTCTTGCCTATTCCCTACCCCAGGGCATTTTTCAGGGCAGGTGTCATTTAGAGCCCTGCAGTCCTTGTGACTATTAAGCAACCATTAGCACTGGGTTTAATGCTGCTGTTGTGGGAAACAGCCACAAGGCGGCAGCATTATTACGTTCTCATCTCTTGTTACTAGGGCAACAGAATCTTCCTGGAGGTAGTGTTCCGTGGTTGTAAATTAGAGTGGAATGTGCTGGGACGAGCCCCCAGAAGTTTATGTCTCCTTACTTATGTTTGTTTTTTAAATTTAATTCTATTTCTTTTTGGAGTAAATTTGATTAGAGGTTTTTGATTGTCTGGCTGTACAGAATCTGCTCAATGATTCCTACATATGTCTGTTCATCTTCGGATTCTGTTACCATGTATGTGAATACAGAATGTATATTTTAAAGGTATTGGTGATTATATAATTCATACAGTTTATCTGTTATATGTTTTTATACACTTAACATACATTAGTATATGTATGTTAATCCCATAGTCCTAATTTACCCATCCTCCCCCCTTTCATTTTGGCTAACCATTAGTTTATTTCATAAGTCTGTGAGTGTCTTTTTCTGTGGAAATATGTTCATTGGTAGCAATCTTAGGATAACATGTATAAATGATATCATAGGATATTTGTCGTACCCTTTTGAGTTACTTAACGTTATATGATTATTTCTAGGCTCAACTGTAGTCCTGAAAACGGCATTGTTCATTTTTTTCCCGAGGCTACTATTCTATTTGGTACGTATACCACTTCTTCTTTGTCCATTCATCTGTTTATGAACCTTTTTTCTGCTTCCATGTCTTGGCTATTTCAATATTGCTGCAGTGCTCATTTGCCTGCCTGTGTCTTTCCGATTCAGGTGGTCTTAGGTTATAGGCCCAAAAGGTGACCTGCCGCATCATATGGTACCTCAATTTTTATCTTTTCAAGCAGCTCCATTCAGTTTGTGTTAGTGGTGTTACCACTTTACATCCCACCAGCAGCTAGAAGGTACACAGTTCTCTAAAACCCCTTCAGCATTTATAGTTTGTAGACATTTTGCCAATGGAAACGATTGGTGTGAGCTGAAACCTTTTTCCATTTGAATTTGCATGTGTCTAATAATTCATTCTACTGAGCTTTAGGCATGTCCTTTTTTTTTCTTTTCCTTTTTTTTTAAAGAGTGAGTACAACTTCCCTCCTCTTATTGATTTCTTGAAAAATTTCTCATGTGTTGAATATTCTTGCCTATTCCTTACCCCAGGGCATTTTTCAGGGCAGGTGTCATTTAGAGCCCTGCAGTCCATGTGATTATTAAGCAACCATTAGCACTGGGTTTAAAGCTGCTGTTGTGGGAAAGAGCCACAAGGCGGCAGCATTATTACGTTCTCATCTCTTGTTACTAGGGCAACAGAATCTTCCTGGAGGTAGTGTTCCGAGGTTGTAAATTAGAGTGGAATGTGCTGGGACAAGCCCCCAGAAGTTTATGTCTCCTTACTTAGGTTTGTTTTTTAAATTTAATTTCTATTTCTTATCGGAGTAAATTTGATTAGAGTGTTTTGATTGTCTGGCTGTACAGAAACTGCTCAATGATTCCTACATATGTCTGTTCATCTTCGGAATCTGTTACCATGTATGTGATTACAGAATGTATATTTTAAAGGTATTGGTGATTATATAATTCATACAGTTTATCTGTTATATGTTTTTATACACTTAACATACATTAGTATATGTATGTTAACCCCATAGTCCTAATTTACCCATCCTCCCACCTTTCATTTTGGCTAACAATTAGTTTATTTCATAAGTCTGTGAGTGTCTTTTTCTGTGGAAATATGTTCATTGGTAGCAATCTTAGGATAACATGTATAAATGATATCATAGGATAATTGTCATACCCTTTTGACTTACTTAACCTTATATGATTATTTCTAGGCTCTACTGTAGTCCTGAAAACGGCATTGTTCATTTTTTCCCTGAGGCTACTATTCCATTCTGTCCATATACCACTTCTGCTCTGTCCATTCATCTGTTTATGGACATTTTTTTTGCTTCCATGTCTTTGCTATTTCAGTATTGCTGCAGTGCACATTTGACTGCCTGTGTCTTTCCGATTCTGGTAGTCTTAGGTTATAAGCCCATGAGGTGCCCTGCTGCATCATATGGTAGCTCAATTTTTACCTTTTCAAGCAGCTCCATTCAGTTTGCGTTAGTGCTGTTACCACTTTACATCCCACCAGCAGCTAGAAGGTACACAGTTCTCTAAAACCCCTTCAGCATTTATAGTTTATAGACATTTTGCTGATGGAAATGACTGGTGTGAGCAGAAACCTTGTTGAATTTGCATTTGCATGTGTCTAATAATTCCTTATACTGAGCTTTAGGCATGTCCTTTTTTTTCTTTTCCTTTTTTTTTAAAGAGTGAGTACAACTTCCCTCCTCTTATTGACTTCTTGAAAAATTTCTCATGTGTTGAATTTTCTTGCCTATTCCCTACCCCAGGGCATTTTTCAGGGCAGGTGTCATTTAGAGCCCTGCAGTCCTTGTGACTATTAAGCAACCATTAGCACTGGGTTTAATGCTGCTGTTGTGGGAAACAGCCACAAGGCGGCAGCATTATTACGTTCTCATCTCTTGTTACTAGGGCAACAGAATCTTCCTGGAGGTAGTGTTCCGTGGTTGTAAATTAGAGTGGAATGTGCTGGGACGAGCCCCCAGAAGTTTATGTCTCCTTACTTATGTTTGTTTTTTAAATTTAATTCTATTTCTTTTTGGAGTAAATTTGATTAGAGGTTTTTGATTGTCTGGCTGTACAGAATCTGCTCAATGATTCCTACATATGTCTGTTCATCTTCGGATTCTGTTACCATGTATGTGAATACAGAATGTATATTTTAAAGGTATTGGTGATTATATAATTCATATAGTTTATCTGTTATATGTTTATATGCATGTAACATACATTAGTATATTTATGTTAATCCCATAGTCCTAATTTACCCATCCTCCCCCCTTTCATTTTGGCTAACCATTAGTTTATTTCATAAGTCTGTGAGTGTCTTTTTCTGTGGAAATATGTTCATTGGTAGCAATCTTAGGATAACATGTATAAATGATATCATAGGATATTTGTCGTACCCTTTTGAGTTACTTAACGTTATATGATTATTTCTAGGCTCAACTGTAGTCCTGAAAACGGCATTGTTCATTTTTTTCCCGAGGCTACTATTCTATTTGGTACGTATACCACTTCTTCTTTGTCCATTCATCTGTTTATGAACCTTTTTTCTGCTTCCATGTCTTGGCTATTTCAATATTGCTGCAGTGCTCATTTGCCTGCCTGTGTCTTTCCGATTCAGGTGGTCTTAGGTTATAGGCCCAAAAGGTGACCTGCCGCATCATATGGTAGCTCAATTTTTATCTTTTCAAGCAGCTCCATTCAGTTTGCGTTAGTGCTGTTACCACTTTACATCCCAGCAGCAGATAGAAGGTATACATTTCTGTAAAACCCCTTCAGCATTTATAGTTTGTAGACTTTTTGCTGATGGCCATTTGACTGGTGTGAGCTGAAACCTTTTTGGAGGTTGGATACGCATGTGGCGAATAATTCCTTATACTGATCTTTAGGCATATCCTTTTTCTTCTTTTCCTTTTTTTGTTAAAGTGTGAGTACAACTTCCCTCTTCATATTCACTTTTTGAAAAATTTCTCATGTGTTGAATTTTCTTGCGTATTCCCTACCCCAGGGCATTTTTTGAGGGCAGGTGTCATTTAGACCCCTGCAGTCGTTTTGACTATTAAGCAACCATTAGCACTGGGTTTAAAGCTGCTGTTGTGGGAAACAGCCACAAGGCGGCAGCATTATTATGTTCTCAACTCTTGTTACTACGGCAACAGAGTCTTCCTGGAGGTAGTGTTCCGAGGTTGTAAATTAGAGTGGAATGTGCTGGGACAAGCCTCCAGAAGTTTATGTCTCCTTACTTATGTTTGTTTTTTAAATTTAATTTCTATTTCTTATCGGAGTAAATTTGATTTTAGTGTTTTGATTGCCTGGCTGTACAGAATCTGCTCAATGATTCATACATATGTCTGTTCATCCTCGGGTCCTGTTACCATGTATGTGATTACAAAATGTATATTTTAAAGGTATTGGTGATTATATAATTCATACAGTTTATCTGTTATATGTTTTTATACACTTAACATACATTAGTATATGTATGTTAACCCCATAGTCCTAGTTAACCCATCCTCCCACCTTTCATTTTGGCTAACCATTAGTTTATTTCATAAGTCTGTGAGTGTCTTTTTCTGTGGAAATATGTTCATTGGTAGCAATCTTAGGATAACATGTATAAATGTTATCATAGGATATTTGTCGTACCCTTTTGAGTTACTTAACGTTATATGATTATTTCTAGGCTCAACTGTAGTCCTGAAAACGGCATTGTTCATTTTTTTCCCGAGGCTACTATTCTATTTGGTACGTATACCACTTCTTCTTTGTCCATTCATCTGTTTATGAACCTTTTTTCTGCTTCCATGTCTTGGCTATTTCAATATTGCTGCAGTGCTCATTTGCCTGCCTGTGTCTTTCCGATTCAGGTGGTCTTAGGTTATAGGCCCAAAAGGTGACCTGCCGCATCATATGGTAGCTCAATTTTTATCTTTTCAAGCAGCTCCATTCAGTTTGTGTTAGTGCTGTTACCACTTTACATCCCACCAGCAGCTAGAAGGTACACAGTTCTCTAAAACCCCTTCAGCATTTATAGTTTGTAGACATTTTGCTGATGGAAACGATTGGTGTGAGCTGAAACCTTTTTCCATTTGAATTTGCATGTGTCTAATAATTCATTCTACTGAGGTTTAGGCATGTCCTTTTTTTTCTTTGCCTTTTTTTTTAAAGAGTGAGTACAACTTCCCTCCTCTTATTGATTTCTTGAAAAATTTCTCATGTGTTGAATATTCTTGCCTATTCCTTACCCCAGGGCATTTTTCAGGGCAGGTGTCATTTAGAGCCCTGCAGTCCTTGTGACTATTAAGCAACTATTAGTACTGGGTTTAAAGCTGCTGTTGTGGGAAACAGCCACAAGGCCGCAGCATTATTACGTTCTCAACTCTTGTTACTACGGCAACAGAGTCTTCCTGGAGGTAGTGTTCCGAGGTTGTAAATTAGAGTGGTATGTGCTGGGACAAGCCCCCAGAAGTTTATGTCTCCTTACTTAGGTTTGTTTTTTAAATTTAATTTCTATTTCTTATCAGAGTAAATTTGATTAGAGTGTTTTGATTGCCTGTCTGTACAGAATCTGCTCAATGATTCATACATATGTCTGTTCATCTTCGGGTCCTGTTACCATGTATGTGATTACAAAATGTATATTTTAAAGGTATTGGTGATTATATAATTCATACAGTTTATCTGTTATATGTTTTTATACACTTAACATACATTAGTATATGTATGTTAACCCCATAGTCCTAATTTACCCATCCTCCCACCTTTCATTTTGGCTAACCATTCGTTTATTTGATAAGTCTGTGAGTGTCTTTTTCTGTGGAAATATGTTCATTGGTAGCAATCTTAGGATAACATGTATAAATGTTTTCATAGGATATTTGTCGTACCCTTTTGACTTACTTAACCTTATATGATTATTTCTAGGCTCCACTGTAGTCCTGAAAACGGCATTGTTCATTTTTTTCCCGAGGCTACTATTCTATTTGGTACGTATACCACTTCTTCTTTGTCCGTTCATCTGTTTATGAACCTTTTTTCTGCTTCCATGTCTTGGCTATTTCAATATTGCTGCAGTGCTCATTTGCCTGCCTGTGTCTTTCCGATTCAGGTGGTCTTAGGTTATAGGCCCAAAAGGTGACCTGCCGCATCATATGGTAGCTCAATTTTTATCTTTTCAAGCAGCTCCATTCAGTTTGCGTTAGTGCTGTTACCACTTTACATCCCACCAGCAGCTAGAAGGTACACAGTTCTCTAAAACCCCTTCAGCATTTATAGTTTGTAGACATTTTGCTGATGGAAACGACTGGTGTGAGCTGAAACCTTTTTGAATTTGAATTTGCATGTGTCTAATAATTCATTCTACTGAGCTTTAGGCATGTCCTTTTTTTTCTTTTCCTTTTTTTTTAAAGAGTGAGTACAACTTCCCTCCTCTTATTGACTTCTTGAAAAATTTCTCATGTGTTGAATTTTCTTGCCTATTCCCTACCCCAGGGCATTTTTCAGGGCAGGTGTCATTTAGAGCCCTGCAGTCCATGTGACTATTAAGCAACCATTAGCACTGGGTTTAAAGCTGCTGTTGTGGGAAAGAGCCACAAGGCGGCAGCATTATTACGTTCTCATCTCTTGTTACTAGGGCAACAGAATCTTCCTGGAGGTAGTGTTCCGAGGTTGTAAATTAGAGTGGAATGTGCTGGGACAAGCCCCCAGAAGTTTATGTCTCCTTACTTAGGTTTGTTTTTTAAATTTAATTTCTATTTCTTATCGGAGTAAATTTGATTAGAGTGTTTTGATTGTCTGGCTGTACAGAAACTGCTCAATGATTCCTACATATGTCTGTTCATCTTCGGATTCTGTTACCATGTATGTGATTACAGAATGTATATTTTAAAGGTATTGGTGATTATATAATTCATACAGTTTATCTGTTATATGTTTTTATACACTTAACATACATTAGTATATGTATGTTAACCCCATAGTCCTAGTTTACCCATCCTCCCACCTTTCATTTTGTCTAACCATTAGTTTATTTCATAAGTCTGTGAGTGTCTTTTTCTGTGGAAATATGTTCATTGGTAGCTATCTTAGGATAACATGTATAAATGTTATCATAGGATATTTGTCGTACCCTTTTGAGTTACTTAACGTTATATGATTATTTCTAGGCTCAACTGTAGTCCTGAAAACGGCATTGTTCATTTTTTTCCCGAGGCTACTATTCTATTTGGTACGTATACCACTTCTTCTTTGTCCATTCATCTGTTTATGGACATTTTTTTTGCTTCCATGTCTTTGCTATTTCCATATTGCTGCAGTGCACATTTGACTGCCTGTGTCTTTCCGATTCTGGTAGTCTTAGGTTATAAGCCGAAGAGGTGCCCTGCCGCATCATATGGTAGCTCAATTTTTACCTTTTCAAGCAGCTCCATTCAGTTTGCATTAGTGCTGTTATCACTTTTCATCCCAGCAGCAGATAGAAGGTATATATTTCTCTAAAACCCCTTCAGCATTTATAGTTTGTACACTTTTTGCTGATGGCCATTTGACTGGTGTGAGCTGAAACCTTTTTGGAGGTTGGATACGCATGTGGCGAATAATTCCTTATACTGATCTTTAGGCATATCCTTTTTCTTCTTTTCCTTTTTTTGTTAAAGTGTGAGTACAACTTCCCTCTTCATATTCACTTTTTGAAAAATTTCTCATGTGTTGAATTTTCTTGCGTATTCCCTACCCCAGGGCATTTTTTGAGGGCAGGTGTCATTTAGACCCCTGCAGTCGTTGTGACTATTAAGCAACCCTTAGCACTGGGTTTAAAGCTGCTGTTGTGGGAAACAGCCACAATGCGGCAGCATTATTACGTTCTCAACTCTTGTTACTATGGCAACAGAGTCTTCCTGGAGGTAGTGTTCCGAGGTTGTAAATTAGAGTGGAATGTGCTGGGACAAGCCTCCAGAAGTTTATGTCTCCTTACTTATGTTTGTTTTTTAAATTTAATTTCTATTTCTTATCGGAGTAAATTTGATTTTAGTGTTTTGATTGCCTGGCTGTACAGAATCTGCTCAATGATTCATACATATGTCTGTTCATCCTCGGGTCCTGTTACCATGTATGTGATTACAAAATGTATATTTTAAAGGTATTGGTGATTATATAATTCATACAGTTTATCTGTTA
Organism: Balaenoptera borealis; assembly: GCF_965194805.1. Classification (NCBI taxonomy): domain Eukaryota; kingdom Metazoa; phylum Chordata; class Mammalia; order Artiodactyla; family Balaenopteridae; genus Balaenoptera; species Balaenoptera borealis. Next base: position 108,352 of record NW_028122678.1, on the reverse strand, counting down.
TATGTTTTTATACACTTAACATACATTAGTATATGTATGTTAACCCCATAGTCCTAGTTAACCCATCCTCCCACCTTTCATTTTGGCTAACCATTAGTTTATTTCATAAGTCTGTGAGTGTCTTTTTCTGTGGAAATATGTTCATTGGTAGCAATCTTAGGATAACATGTATAAATGTTATCATAGGATATTTGTCGTACCCTTTTGAGTTACTTAACGTTATATGATTATTTCTAGGCTCAACTGTAGTCCTGAAAACGGCATTGTTCATTTTTTTCCCGAGGCTACTATTCTATTTGGTACGTATACCACTTCTTCTTTGTCCATTCATCTGTTTATGAACCTTTTTTCTGCTTCCATGTCTTGGCTATTTCAATATTGCTGCAGTGCTCATTTGCCTGCCTGTGTCTTTCCGATTCAGGTGGTCTTAGGTTATAGGCCCAAAAGGTGACCTGCCGCATCATATGGTACCTCAATTTTTATCTTTTCAAGCAGCTCCATTCAGTTTGTGTTAGTGCTGTTACCACTTTACATCCCACCAGCAGCTAGAAGGTACACAGTTCTCTAAAACCCCTTCAGCATATATAGTTTGTAGACATTTTGCCAATGGAAACGATTGGTGTGAGCTGAAACCTTTTTCCATTTGAATTTGCATGTGTCTAATAATTCATTCTACTGAGCTTTAGGCATGTCCTTTTTTTTCTTTTCCTTTTTTTTTAAAGAGTGAGTACAACTTCCCTCCTCTTATTGATTTCTTGAAAAATTTCTCATGTGTTGAATATTCTTGCCTATTCCTTACCCCAGGGCATTTTTCAGGGCAGGTGTCATTTAGAGCCCTGCAGTCCATGTGACTATTAAGCAACCATTAGCACTGGGTTTAAAGCTGCTGTTGTGAGAAAGAGCCACAAGGCGGCATCATTATTACGTTCTCATCTCTTGTTACTAGGGCAACAGAATCTTCCTGGAGGTAGTGTTCCGAGGTTGTAAATTAGAGTGGAATGTGCTGGGACAAGCCCCCAGAAGTTTATGTCTCCTTACTTAGGTTTGTTTTTTAAATTTAATTTCTATTTCTTATCGGAGTAAATTTGATTAGAGTGTTTTGATTGTCTGGCTGTACAGAAACTGCTAAATGATTCCTACATATGTCTGTTCATCTTCGGAATCTGTTACCATGTATGTGATTACAGAATGTATATTTTAAAGGTATTGGTGATTATATAATTCATACAGTTTATCTGTTATATGTTTTTATACACTTAACATACATTAGTATATGTATGTTAACCCCATAGTCCTAATTTACCCATCCTCCCACCTTTCATTTTGGCTAACAATTAGTTTATTTCATAAGTCTGTGAGTGTCTTTTTCTGTGGAAATATGTTCATTGGTAGCAATCTTAGGATAACATGTATAAATGATATCATAGGATAATTGTCATACCCTTTTGACTTACTTAACCTTATATGATTATTTCTAGGCTCTACTGTAGTCCTGAAAACGGCATTGTTCATTTTTTCCCTGAGGCTACTATTCCATTCTGTCCATATACCACTTCTGCTCTGTCCATTCATCTGTTTATGGACATTTTTTTTGCTTCCATGTCTTTGCTATTTCAGTATTGCTGCAGTGCACATTTGACTGCCTGTGTCTTTCCGATTCTGGTAGTCTTAGGTTATAAGCCCATGAGGTGCCCTGCTGCATCATATGGTAGCTCAATTTTTACCTTTTCAAGCAGCTCCATTCAGTTTGCGTTAGTGCTGTTACCACTTTACATCCCACCAGCAGCTAGAAGGTACACAGTTCTCTAAAACCCCTTCAGCATTTATAGTTTATAGACATTTTGCTGATGGAAATGACTGGTGTGAGCTGAAACCTTGTTGAATTTGCATTTGCATGTGTCTAATAATTCCTTATACTGAGCTTTAGGCATGTCCTTTTTTTTCTTTTCCTTTTTTTTTAAAGAGTGAGTACAACTTCCCTCCTCTTATTGACTTCTTGAAAAATTTCTCATGTGTTGAATTTTCTTGCCTATTCCCTACCCCAGGGCATTTTTCAGGGCAGGTGTCATTTAGAGCCCTGCAGTCCTTGTGACTATTAAGCAACCATTAGCACTGGGTTTAATGCTGCTGTTGTGGGAAACAGCCACAAGGCGGCAGCATTATTACGTTCTCATCTCTTGTTACTAGGGCAACAGAATCTTCCTGGAGGTAGTGTTCCGTGGTTGTAAATTAGAGTGGAATGTGCTGGGACGAGCCCCCAGAAGTTTATGTCTCCTTACTTATGTTTGTTTTTTAAATTTAATTCTATTTCTTTTTGGAGTAAATTTGATTAGAGTTTTTTGATTGTCTGGCTGTACAGAATCTGCTCAATGATTCCTACATATGTCTGTTCATCTTCGGATTCTGTTACCATGTATGTGAATACAGAATGTATATTTTAAAGGTATTGGTGATTATATAATTCATATAGTTTATCTGTTATATGTTTATATGCATGTAACATACATTAGTATATTTATGTTAATCCCATAGTCCTAATTTACCCATCCTCCCCCCTTTCATTTTGGCTAACCATTAGTTTATTTCATAAGTCTGTGAGTGTCTTTTTCTGTGGAAATATGTTCATTGGTAGCAATCTTAGGATAACATGTATAAATGATATCATAGGATATTTGTCGTACCCTTTTGAGTTACTTAACGTTATATGATTATTTCTAGGCTCAACTGTAGTCCTGAAAACGGCATTGTTCATTTTTTTCCCGAGGCTACTATTCTATTTGGTACGTATACCACTTCTTCTTTGTCCAGTCATCTGTTTATGAACCTTTTTTCTGCCTCCATGTCTTGGCTATTTCAATATTGCTGCAGTGCTCATTTGCCTGCCTGTGTCTTTCCGATTCAGGTGGTCTTAGGTTATAGGCCCAAAAGGTGACCTGCCGCATCATATGGTAGCTCAATTTTTATCTTTTCAAGCAGCTCCATTCAGTTTGTGTTAGTGCTGTTACCACTTTACATCCCACCAGCAGCTGGAAGGTACACAGTTCTCTAAAACCCCTTCAGCATTTATAGTTTGTAGACATTTTGCCAATGGAAACGATTGGTGTGAGCTGAAACATTTTTCCATTTGAATTTGCATGTGTCTAATAATTCATTCTACTGAGCTTTAGGCATGTCCTTTTTTTTCTTTTCCTTTTTTTTTAAAGAGTGAGTACAACTTCCCTCCTCTTATTGATTTCTTGAAAAATTTCTCATGTGTTGAATATTCTTGCCTATTCCTTACCCCAGGGCATTTTTCAGGGCAGGTGTCATTTAGAGCCCTGCAGTCCATGTGACTATTAAGCAACCATTAGCACTGGGTTTAAAGCTGCTGTTGTGAGAAAGAGCCACAAGGCGGCAGCATTATTACGTTCTCATCTCTTGTTACTAGGGCAACAGAATCTTCCTGGAGGTAGTGTTCCGAGGTTGTAAATTAGAGTGGAATGTGCTGGGACAAGCCCCCAGAAGTTTATGTCTCCTTACTTAGGTTTGTTTTTTAAATTTAATTTCTATTTCTTATCGGAGTAAATTTGATTAGAGTGTTTTGATTGTCTGGCTGTACAGAAACTGCTCAATGATTCCTACATATGTCTGTTCATCTTCGGATTCTGTTACCATGTATGTGATTACAGAATGTATATTTTAAAGGTATTGGTGATTATATAATTCATACAGTTTATCTGTTATATGTTTTTATACACTTAACATACATTAGTATATGTATGTTAACCCCATAGTCCTAGTTAACCCATCCTCCCACCTTTCATTTTGGCTAACCATTAGTTTATTTCATAAGTCTGTGAGTGTCTTTTTCTGTGGAAATATGTTCATTGGTAGCAATCTTAGGATAACATGTATAAATGTTATCATAGGATATTTGTCGTACCCTTTTGAGTTACTTAACGTTATATGATTATTTCTAGGCTCAACTGTAGTCCTGAAAACGGCATTGTTCATTTTTTTCCCGAGGCTACTATTCTATTTGGTACGTATACCACTTCTTCTTTGTCCATTCATCTGTTTATGAACCTTTTTTCTGCTTCCATGTCTTGGCTATTTCAATATTGCTGCAGTGCTCATTTGCCTGCCTGTGTCTTTCCGATTCAGGTGGTCTTAGGTTATAGGCCCAAAAGGTGACCTGCCGCATCATATGGTACCTCAATTTTTATCTTTTCAAGCAGCTCCATTCAGTTTGTGTTAGTGGTGTTACCACTTTACATCCCACCAGCAGCTAGAAGGTACACAGTTCTCTAAAACCCCTTCAGCATTTATAGTTTGTAGACATTTTGCCAATGGAAACGATTGGTGTGAGCTGAAACCTTTTTCCATTTGAATTTGCATGTGTCTAATAATTCATTCTACTGAGCTTTAGGCATGTCCTTTTTTTTTCTTTTCCTTTTTTTTTAAAGAGTGAGTACAACTTCCCTCCTCTTATTGATTTCTTGAAAAATTTCTCATGTGTTGAATATTCTTGCCTATTCCTTACCCCAGGGCATTTTTCAGGGCAGGTGTCATTTAGAGCCCTGCAGTCCATGTGATTATTAAGCAACCATTAGCACTGGGTTTAAAGCTGCTGTTGTGGGAAAGAGCCACAAGGCGGCAGCATTATTACGTTCTCATCTCTTGTTACTAGGGCAACAGAATCTTCCTGGAGGTAGTGTTCCGAGGTTGTAAATTAGAGTGGAATGTGCTGGGACAAGCCCCCAGAAGTTTATGTCTCCTTACTTAGGTTTGTTTTTTAAATTTAATTTCTATTTCTTATCGGAGTAAATTTGATTAGAGTGTTTTGATTGTCTGGCTGTACAGAAACTGCTCAATGATTCCTACATATGTCTGTTCATCTTCGGAATCTGTTACCATGTATGTGATTACAGAATGTATATTTTAAAGGTATTGGTGATTATATAATTCATACAGTTTATCTGTTATATGTTTTTATACACTTAACATACATTAGTATATGTATGTTAACCCCATAGTCCTAATTTACCCATCCTCCCACCTTTCATTTTGGCTAACAATTAGTTTATTTCATAAGTCTGTGAGTGTCTTTTTCTGTGGAAATATGTTCATTGGTAGCAATCTTAGGATAACATGTATAAATGATATCATAGGATAATTGTCATACCCTTTTGACTTACTTAACCTTATATGATTATTTCTAGGCTCTACTGTAGTCCTGAAAACGGCATTGTTCATTTTTTCCCTGAGGCTACTATTCCATTCTGTCCATATACCACTTCTGCTCTGTCCATTCATCTGTTTATGGACATTTTTTTTGCTTCCATGTCTTTGCTATTTCAGTATTGCTGCAGTGCACATTTGACTGCCTGTGTCTTTCCGATTCTGGTAGTCTTAGGTTATAAGCCCATGAGGTGCCCTGCTGCATCATATGGTAGCTCAATTTTTACCTTTTCAAGCAGCTCCATTCAGTTTGCGTTAGTGCTGTTACCACTTTACATCCCACCAGCAGCTAGAAGGTACACAGTTCTCTAAAACCCCTTCAGCATTTATAGTTTATAGACATTTTGCTGATGGAAATGACTGGTGTGAGCAGAAACCTTGTTGAATTTGCATTTGCATGTGTCTAATAATTCCTTATACTGAGCTTTAGGCATGTCCTTTTTTTTCTTTTCCTTTTTTTTTAAAGAGTGAGTACAACTTCCCTCCTCTTATTGACTTCTTGAAAAATTTCTCATGTGTTGAATTTTCTTGCCTATTCCCTACCCCAGGGCATTTTTCAGGGCAGGTGTCATTTAGAGCCCTGCAGTCCTTGTGACTATTAAGCAACCATTAGCACTGGGTTTAATGCTGCTGTTGTGGGAAACAGCCACAAGGCGGCAGCATTATTACGTTCTCATCTCTTGTTACTAGGGCAACAGAATCTTCCTGGAGGTAGTGTTCCGTGGTTGTAAATTAGAGTGGAATGTGCTGGGACGAGCCCCCAGAAGTTTATGTCTCCTTACTTATGTTTGTTTTTTAAATTTAATTCTATTTCTTTTTGGAGTAAATTTGATTAGAGGTTTTTGATTGTCTGGCTGTACAGAATCTGCTCAATGATTCCTACATATGTCTGTTCATCTTCGGATTCTGTTACCATGTATGTGAATACAGAATGTATATTTTAAAGGTATTGGTGATTATATAATTCATATAGTTTATCTGTTATATGTTTATATGCATGTAACATACATTAGTATATTTATGTTAATCCCATAGTCCTAATTTACCCATCCTCCCCCCTTTCATTTTGGCTAACCATTAGTTTATTTCATAAGTCTGTGAGTGTCTTTTTCTGTGGAAATATGTTCATTGGTAGCAATCTTAGGATAACATGTATAAATGATATCATAGGATATTTGTCGTACCCTTTTGAGTTACTTAACGTTATATGATTATTTCTAGGCTCAACTGTAGTCCTGAAAACGGCATTGTTCATTTTTTTCCCGAGGCTACTATTCTATTTGGTACGTATACCACTTCTTCTTTGTCCATTCATCTGTTTATGAACCTTTTTTCTGCTTCCATGTCTTGGCTATTTCAATATTGCTGCAGTGCTCATTTGCCTGCCTGTGTCTTTCCGATTCAGGTGGTCTTAGGTTATAGGCCCAAAAGGTGACCTGCCGCATCATATGGTACCTCAATTTTTATCTTTTCAAGCAGCTCCATTCAGTTTGTGTTAGTGGTGTTACCACTTTACATCCCACCAGCAGCTAGAAGGTACACAGTTCTCTAAAACCCCTTCAGCATTTATAGTTTGTAGACATTTTGCCAATGGAAACGATTGGTGTGAGCTGAAACCTTTTTCCATTTGAATTTGCATGTGTCTAATAATTCATTCTACTGAGCTTTAGGCATGTCCTTTTTTTTTCTTTTCCTTTTTTTTTAAAGAGTGAGTACAACTTCCCTCCTCTTATTGATTTCTTGAAAAATTTCTCATGTGTTGAATATTCTTGCCTATTCCTTACCCCAGGGCATTTTTCAGGGCAGGTGTCATTTAGAGCCCTGCAGTCCATGTGATTATTAAGCAACCATTAGCACTGGGTTTAAAGCTGCTGTTGTGGGAAAGAGCCACAAGGCGGCAGCATTATTACGTTCTCATCTCTTGTTACTAGGCAACAGAATCTTCCTGGAGGTAGTGTTCCGAGGTTGTAAATTAGAGTGGAATGTGCTGGGACAAGCCCCCAGAAGTTTATGTCTCCTTACTTAGGTTTGTTTTTTAAATTTAATTTCTATTTCTTATCGGAGTAAATTTGATTAGAGTGTTTTGATTGTCTGGCTGTACAGAAACTGCTCAATGATTCCTACATATGTCTGTTCATCTTCGGAATCTGTTACCATGTATGTGATTACAGAATGTATATTTTAAAGGTATTGGTGATTATATAATTCATACAGTTTATCTGTTATATGTTTTTATACACTTAACATACATTAGTATATGTATGTTAACCCCATAGTCCTAATTTACCCATCCTCCCACCTTTCATTTTGGCTAACAATTAGTTTATTTCATAAGTCTGTGAGTGTCTTTTTCTGTGGAAATATGTTCATTGGTAGCAATCTTAGGATAACATGTATAAATGATATCATAGGATAATTGTCATACCCTTTTGACTTACTTAACCTTATATGATTATTTCTAGGCTCTACTGTAGTCCTGAAAACGGCATTGTTCATTTTTTCCCTGAGGCTACTATTCCATTCTGTCCATATACCACTTCTGCTCTGTCCATTCATCTGTTTATGGACATTTTTTTTGCTTCCATGTCTTTGCTATTTCAGTATTGCTGCAGTGCACATTTGACTGCCTGTGTCTTTCCGATTCTGGTAGTCTTAGGTTATAAGCCCATGAGGTGCCCTGCTGCATCATATGGTAGCTCAATTTTTACCTTTTCAAGCAGCTCCATTCAGTTTGCGTTAGTGCTGTTACCACTTTACATCCCACCAGCAGCTAGAAGGTACACAGTTCTCTAAAACCCCTTCAGCATTTATAGTTTATAGACATTTTGCTGATGGAAATGACTGGTGTGAGCAGAAACCTTGTTGAATTTGCATTTGCATGTGTCTAATAATTCCTTATACTGAGCTTTAGGCATGTCCTTTTTTTTCTTTTCCTTTTTTTTTAAAGAGTGAGTACAACTTCCCTCCTCTTATTGACTTCTTGAAAAATTTCTCATGTGTTGAATTTTCTTGCCTATTCCCTACCCCAGGGCATTTTTCAGGGCAGGTGTCATTTAGAGCCCTGCAGTCCTTGTGACTATTAAGCAACCATTAGCACTGGGTTTAATGCTGCTGTTGTGGGAAACAGCCACAAGGCGGCAGCATTATTACGTTCTCATCTCTTGTTACTAGGGCAACAGAATCTTCCTGGAGGTAGTGTTCCGTGGTTGTAAATTAGAGTGGAATGTGCTGGGACGAGCCCCCAGAAGTTTATGTCTCCTTACTTATGTTTGTTTTTTAAATTTAATTCTATTTCTTTTTGGAGTAAATTTGATTAGAGGTTTTTGATTGTCTGGCTGTACAGAATCTGCTCAATGATTCCTACATATGTCTGTTCATCTTCGGATTCTGTTACCATGTATGTGAATACAGAATGTATATTTTAAAGGTATTGGTGATTATATAATTCATATAGTTTATCTGTTATATGTTTATATGCATGTAACATACATTAGTATATTTATGTTAATCCCATAGTCCTAATTTACCCATCCTCCCCCCTTTCATTTTGGCTAACCATTAGTTTATTTCATAAGTCTGTGAGTGTCTTTTTCTGTGGAAATATGTTCATTGGTAGCAATCTTAGGATAACATGTATAAATGATATCATAGGATATTTGTCGTACCCTTTTGAGTTACTTAACGTTATATGATTATTTCTAGGCTCAACTGTAGTCCTGAAAACGGCATTGTTCATTTTTTTCCCGAGGCTACTATTCTATTTGGTACGTATACCACTTCTTCTTTGTCCATTCATCTGTTTATGAACCTTTTTTCTGCTTCCATGTCTTGGCTATTTCAATATTGCTGCAGTGCTCATTTGCCTGCCTGTGTCTTTCCGATTCAGGTGGTCTTAGGTTATAGGCCCAAAAGGTGACCTGCCGCATCATATGGTAGCTCAATTTTTATCTTTTCAAGCAGCTCCATTCAGTTTGTGTTAGTGCTGTTACCACTTTACATCCCACCAGCAGCTAGAAGGTACACAGTTCTCTAAAACCCCTTCAGCATTTATAGTTTGTAGACATTTTGCTGATGGAAACGATTGGTGTGAGCTGAAACCTTTTTCCATTTGAATTTGCATGTGTCTAATAATTCATTCTACTGAGCTTTAGGCATGTCCTTTTTTTTCTTTGCCTTTTTTTTTAAAGAGTGAGTACAACTTCCCTCCTCTTATTGATTTCTTGAAAAATTTCTCATGTGTTGAATATTCTTGCCTATTCCTTACCCCAGGGCATTTTTCAGGGCAGGTGTCATTTAGAGCCCTGCAGTCCATGTGACTATTAAGCAACCATTAGCACTGGGTTTAAAGCTGCTGTTGTGAGAAAGAGCCACAAGGCGGCAGCATTATTACGTTCTCATCTCTTGTTACTAGGGCAACAGAATCTTCCTGGAGGTAGTGTTCCGAGGTTGTAAATTAGAGTGGAATGTGCTGGGACAAGCCCCCAGAAGTTTATGTCTCCTTACTTAGGTTTGTTTTTTAAATTTAATTTCTATTTCTTATCGGAGTAAATTTGATTAGAGTGTTTTGATTGTCTGGCTGTACAGAAACTGCTCAATGATTCCTACATATGTCTGTTCATCTTCGGAATCTGTTACCATGTATGTGATTACAGAATGTATATTTTAAAGGTATTGGTGATTATATAATTCATACAGTTTATCTGTTATATGTTTTTATACACTTAACATACATTAGTATATGTATGTTAACCCCATAGTCCTAGTTAACCCATCCTCCCACCTTTCATTTTGGCTAACCATTAGTTTATTTCATAAGTCTGTGAGTGTCTTTTTCTGTGGAAATATGTTCATTGGTAGCAATCTTAGGATAACATGTATAAATGTTATCATAGGATATTTGTCGTACCCTTTTGAGTTACTTAACGTTATATGATTATTTCTAGGCTCAACTGTAGTCCTGAAAACGGCATTGTTCATTTTTTTCCCGAGGCTACTATTCTATTTGGTACGTATACCACTTCTTCTTTGTCCATTCATCTGTTTATGAACCTTTTTTCTGCTTCCATGTCTTGGCTATTTCAATATTGCTGCAGTGCTCATTTGCCTGCCTGTGTCTTTCCGATTCAGGTGGTCTTAGGTTATAAGCCCAAAAGGTGACCTGCCGCATCATATGGTACCTCAATTTTTATCTTTTCAAGCAGCTCCATTCAGTTTGTGTTAGTGCTGTTACCACTTTACATCCCACCAGCAGCTAGAAGGTACACAGTTCTCTAAAACCCCTTCAGCATTTATAGTTTGTAGACATTTTGCCAATGGAAACGATTGGTGTGAGCTGAAACCTTTTTCCATTTGAATTTGCATGTGTCTAATAATTCATTCTACTGAGCTTTAGGTATGTCCATTTTTTTTCTTTTCCTTTTTTTTTAAAGAGTGAGTACAACTTCCCTCCTCTTATTGATTTCTTGAAAAATTTCTCATGTGTTGAATATTCTTGCCTATTCCTTACCCCAGGGCATTTTTCAGGGCAGGTGTCATTTAGAGCCCTGCAGTCCATGTGATTATTAAGCAACCATTAGCACTGGGTTTAAAGCTGCTGTTGTGGGAAAGAGCCACAAGGCGGCAGCATTATTACGTTCTCATCTCTTGTTACTAGGGCAACAGAATCTTCCTGGAGGTAGTGTTCCGAGGTTGTAAATTAGAGTGGAATGTGCTGGGACAAGCCCCCAGAAATTTATGTCTCCTTACTTAGGTTTGTTTTTTAAATTTAATTTCTATTTCTTATCGGAGTAAATTTGATTAGAGTGTTTTGATTGTCTGGCTGTACAGAAACTGCTCAATGATTCCTACATATGTCTGTTCATCTTCGGATTCTGTTACCATGTATGTGATTACAGAATGTATATTTTAAAGGTATTGGTGATTATATAATTCATACAGTTTATCTGTTATATGTTTTTATACACTTAACATACATTAGTATATGTATGTTAACCCCATAGTCCTAATTTACCCGTCCTCCCACCTTTCATTTTGGCTAACAATTAGTTTATTTCATAAGTCTGTGAGTGTCTTTTTCTATGGAAATATGTTCATTGGTAGCAATCTTAGGATAACATGTATAAATGATATCATAGGATAATTGTCATACCCTTTTGACTTACTTAACCTTATATGATTATTTCTAGGCTCTACTGTAGTCCTGAAAACGGCATTGTTCATTTTTTCCCCGAGGCTACTATTCCATTCTGTCCATATACCACTTCTTCTCTGTCCATTCATCTGTTTATGGACATTTTTTTTGCTTCCATGTCTTTGCTATTTCAATATTGCTGCAGTGCACATTTGACTGCCTGTGTCTTTCCGATTCTGGTAGTCTTAGGTTATAAGCCCAAGAGGTGCCCTGCCGCATCATATGGTAGCTCAATTTTTATCTTTTCAAGCAGCTCCATTCAGTTTGCGTTAGTGCTGTTACCACTTTACATCCCACCAGCAGCTAGAAGGTACACAGTTCTCTAAAACCCCTTCAGCATTTATAGTTTGTAGACATTTTGCTGATGGAAACGACTGGTGTGAGCTGAAACCTTTTTGAATTTGAATTTGCATGTGTCTAATAATTCATTCTACTGAGCTTTAGGCATGTCCTTTTTTTTCTTTTCCTTTTTTTTTAAAGAGTGAGTACAACTTCCTTCCTCTTATTGACTTCTTGAAAAATTTCTCATGTGTTGAATATTCTTGCCTATTCCCTAACCCAGGGCATTTTTCAGGGCAGGTGTCATTTAGAGCCCTGCAGTCCATGTGACTATTAAGCAACCATTAGCACTGGGTTTAAAGCTGCTGTTGTGGGAAAGAGCCACAAGGCGGCAGCATTATTACGTTCTCATCTCTTGTTACTAGGGCAACAGAATCTTCCTGGAGGTAGTGTTCCGAGGTTGTAAATTAGAGTGGAATGTGCTGGGACAAGCCCCCAGAAGTTTATGTCTCCTTACTTAGGTTTGTTTTTTAAATTTAATTTCTATTTCTTATCTGAGTAAATTTGATTAGAGTGTTTTGATTGTCTGGCTGTACAGAAACTGCTCAATGATTCCTACATATGTCTGTTCATCTTCGGATTCTGTTACCATGTATGTGATTACAGAATGTATATTTTAAAGGTATTGGTGATTATATAATTCATACAGTTTATCTGTTATATGTTTTTATACACTTAACATACATTAGTATATGTATGTTAACCCCATAGTCCTAGTTTACCCATCCTCCCACCTTTCATTTTGTCTAACCATTAGTTTATTTCATAAGTCTGTGAGTGTCTTTTTCTGTGGAAATATGTTCATTGGTAGCTATCTTAGGATAACATGTATAAATGTTATCATAGGATATTTGTCGTACCCTTTTGAGTTACTTAACCTTATATGATTATTTCTAGGCTCAACTGTAGTCCTGAAAACGGCATTGTTCATTTTTTTCCCGAGGCTACTATTCTATTTGGTACGTATACCACTTCTTCTTTGTCCATTCATCTGTTTATGAACCTTTTTTCTGCTTCCATGTCTTGGCTATTTCAATATTGCTGCAGTGCTCATTTGCCTGACTGTGTCTTTCCGATTCAGGTGGTCTTAGGTTATAGGCCCAAAAGGTGACCTGCCGCATCATATGGTAGCTCAATTTTTACCTTTTCAAGCGGCTCCATTCAGTTTGCGTTAGTGCTGTTACCACTTTACATCCCAGCAGCAGATAGAAGGTATACATTTCTGTAAAACCCCTTCAGCATTTATAGTTTGTAGACTTTTTGCTGATGGCCATTTGACTGGTGTGAGCTGAAACCTTTTTGGAGGTTGGATACGCATGTGGCGAATAATTCCTTATACTGATCTTTAGGCATATCCTTTTTCTTCTTTTCCTTTTTTTGTTAAAGTGTGAGTACAACTTCCCTCTTCATATTCACTTTTTGAAAAATTTCTCATGTGTTGAATTTTCTTGCATATTCCCTACCCCAGGGCATTTTTTGAGGGCAGGTGTCATTTAGACCCCTGCAGTCGTTGTGACTATTAAGCAACCATTAGCACTGGGTTTAAAGCTGCTGTTGTGGGAAACAGCCACAAGGCGGCAGCATTATTATGTTCTCAACTCTTGTTACTATGGCAACAGAGTCTTCCTGGAGGTAGTGTTCCGAGGTTGTAAATTAGAGTGGAATGTGCTGGGACAAGCCTCCAGAAGTTTATGTCTCCTTACTTATGTTTGTTTTTTAAATTTAATTTCTATTTCTTATCGGAGTAAATTTGATTTTAGTGTTTTGATTGCCTGGCTGTACAGAATCTGCTCAATGATTCATACATATGTCTGTTCATCCTCGGGTCCTGTTACCATGTATGTGATTACAAAATGTATATTTTAAAGGTATTGGTGATTATATAATTCATACAGTTTATCTGTTATATGTTTTTATACACTTAACATACATTAGTATATGTATGTTAACCCCATAGTCCTAATTTACCCATCCTCCCACCTTTCATTTTGGCTAACCATTCGTTTATTTGATAAGTCTGTGAGTGTCTTTTTCTGTGGAAATATGTTCATTGGTAGCAATCTTAGGATAACATGTATAAATGTTATCATAGGATATTTGTCGTACCCTTTTGAGTTACTTAACGTTATATGATTATTTCTAGGCTCAACTGTAGTCCTGAAAACGGCATTGTTCATTTTTTTCCCGAGGCTACTATTCTATTTGGTACGTATACCACTTCTTCTTTGTCCATTCATCTGTTTATGAACCTTTTTTCTGCTTCCATGTCTTGGCTATTTCAATATTGCTGCAGTGCTCATTTGCCTGCCTGTGTCTTTCCGATTCAGGTGGTCTTAGGTTATAGGCCCAAAAGGTGACCTGCCGCATCATATGGTAGCTCAATTTTTATCTTTTCAAGCAGCTCCATTCAGTTTGTGTTAGTGCTGTTACCACTTTACATCCCACCAGCAGCTAGAAGGTACACAGTTCTCTAAAACCCCTTCAGCATTTATAGTTTGTAGACATTTTGCTGATGGAAACGATTGGTGTGAGCTGAAACCTTTTTCCATTTGAATTTGCATGTGTCTAATAATTCATTCTACTGAGGTTTAGGCATGTCCTTTTTTTTCTTTTCCTTTTTTTTTAAAGAGTGAGTACAACTTCCCTCCTCTTATTGATTTCTTGAAAAATTTCTCATGTGTTGAATATTCTTGCCTATTCCTTACCCCAGGGCATTTTTCAGGGCAGGTGTCATTTAGAGCCCTGCAGTCCATGTGATTATTAAGCAACCATTAGCACTGGGTTTAAAGCTGCTGTTGTGGGAAAGAGCCACAAGGCGGCAGCATTATTACGTTCTCATCTCTTGTTACTAGGGCAACAGAATCTTCCTGGAGGTAGTGTTCCGAGGTTGTAAATTAGAGTGGAATGTGCTGGGACAAGCCCCCAGAAGTTTATGACTCCTTACTTAGGTTTGTTTTTTAAATTTAATTTCTATTTCTTATCGGAGTAAATTTGATTAGAGTGTTTTGATTGTCTGGCTGTACAGAAACTGCTCAATGATTCCTACATATGTCTGTTCATCTTCGGATTCTGTTACCATGTATGTGATTACAGAATGTATATTTTAAAGGTATTGGTGATTATATAATTCATACAGTTTATCTGTTATATGTTTTTATACACTTAACATACATTAGTATATGTATGTTAACCCCATAGTCCTAATTTACCCGTCCTCCCACCTTTCATTTTGGCTAACAATTAGTTTATTTCATAAGTCTGTGAGTGTCTTTTTCTGTGGAAATATGTTCATTGGTAGCAATCTTAGGATAACATGTATAAATGATATCATAGGATAATTGTCATACCCTTTTGACTTACTTGACCTTATATGATTATTTCTAGGCTCTACTGTAGTCCTGAAAACGGCATTGTTCATTTTTTCCCCGAGGCTACTATTCCATTCTGTCCATATACCACTTCTTCTCTGTCCATTCATCTGTTTATGGACATTTTTTTTGCTTCCATGTCTTTGCTATTTCAATATTGCTGCAGTGCACATTTGACTGCCTGTGTCTTTCCGATTCTGGTAGTCTTAGGTTATAAGCCCAAGAGGTGCCCTGCCGCATCATATGGTAGCTCAATTTTTACCTTTTCAAGCAGCTCCATTCAGTTTGCGTTAGTGCTGTTACCACTTTACATCCCACCAGCAGCTAGAAGGTACACAGTTCTCTAAAACGCCTTCAGCATTTATAGTTTATAGACATTTTGCTGATGGAAATGACTGGTGTCAGCTGAAACCTTTTTGAATTTGAATTTGCATGTGTCTAATAATTCCTTATACTGAGCTTTAGGCATGTCCTTTTTTTTCTTTTCCTTTTTTTTAAAGAGTGAGTACAACTTCCCTCCTCTTATTGACTTCTTGAAAAATTTCTCATGTGTTGAATTTTCTTGCCTATTCCCTACCCCAGGGCATTTTTCAGGGCAGGTGTCATTTAGAGCCCTGCAGTCCTTGTGACTATTAAGCAACCATTAGCACTGGGTTTAATGTTGCTGTTGTGGGAAACAGCCACAAGGCGGCAGCATTATTACGTTCTCATCTCTTGTTACTAGGGCAACAGAATCTTCCTGGAAGTAGTGTTCCGTGGTTGTAAATTAGAGTGGAATGTGCTGGGACGAGCCCCCAGAAGTTTATGTCTCCTTACTTATGTTTGTTTATTAAATTTAATTCTATTTCTTTTTGGAGTAAATTTGATTAGAGTTTTTTGATTGTCTGGCTGTACAGAATCTGCTCAATGATTCCTACATATGTCTGTTCATCTTCGGATTCTGTTACCATGTATGTGAATACAGAATGTATATTTTAAAGGTATTGGTGATTATATAATTCATATAGTTTATCTGTTATATGTTTATATGCATGTAACATACATTAGTATATTTATGTTAATCCCATAGTCCTAATTTACCCATCCTCCCCCCTTTCATTTTGGCTAACCATTAGTTTATTTCATAAGTCTGTGAGTGTCTTTTTCTGTGGAAATATGTTCATTGGTAGCAATCTTAGGATAACATGTATAAATGATATCATAGGATATTTGTCATACCCTTTTGACTTACTTAACCTTATATTATTATTTCTAGGCTCTCCTGTAGTCCTGAAAACGGCATTGTTCATTTTTTTCCCGAGGCTACTATTCCATTCTGTCCATATACCACTTCTTCTCTGTCCATTCATCTGTTTATGGACCTTTTTTTGCTTCCATGTCTTGGCTATTTCAGTATTGCTGCAGTGCACATTTGACTGCCTGTGTCTTTCCGATTCTGGTGGTCTTAGGTTATAAGCCCGAGAGGTGCCCTGCCGCATCATATGGTAGCTCAATTTCTACCTTTTCAAGCGGCTCCATTCAGTTTGCGTTAGTGCTGTTACCACTTTACATCCCAGCAGCAGATAGAAGGTACACATTTCTCTATAACCCCTTCAGCATTTATAGTTTGTAGACTTTTGCTGATGGCCATTTGACTGTTGTGAGCTGAAACCTTTATGGAGGTTGGATACGCATGTGGCGAATAATTCCTTATACTGATCTTTAGGCATATCCTTTTTCTTCTTTTCCTTTTTTTGTTAAAGTGTGAGTACAACTTCCCTCTTCATATTCACTTTTTGAAAAATTTCTCATGTGTTGAATTTTCTTGCGTATTCCCTACCCCAGGGCATTTTTTGAGGGCAGGTGTCATTTAGACCCCTGCAGTCGTTGTGACTATTAAGCAACCATTAGCACTGGGTTTAAAGCTGCTGTTGTGGGAAACAGCCACAAGGCGGCAGCATTATTATGTTCTCAACTCTTGTTACTATGGCAACAGAGTCTTCCTGGAGGTAGTGTTCCGAGGTTGTAAATTAGAGTGGAATGTGCTGGGACAAGCCTCCAGAAGTTTATGTCTCCTTACTTATGTTTGTTTTTTAAATTTAATTTCTATTTCTTATCGGAGTAAATTTGATTTTAGTGTTTTGATTGCCTGGCTGTACAGAATCTGCTCAATGATTCATACATATGTCTGTTCATCCTCGGGTCCTGTTACCATGTATGTGATTACAAAATGTATATTTTAAAGGTATTGGTGATTATATAATTCATACAGTTTATCTGTTATATGTTTTTATACACTTAACATACATTAGTATATGTATGTTAACCCCATAGTCCTAATTTACCCATCCTCCCACCTTTCATTTTGGCTAACCATTCGTTTATTTGATAAGTCTGTGAGTGTCTTTTTCTGTGGAAATATGTTCATTGGTAGCAATCTTAGGATAACATGTATAAATGTTATCATAGGATATTTGTCGTACCCTTTTGAGTTACTTAACGTTATATGATTATTTCTAGGCTCAACTGTAGTCCTGAAAACGGCATTGTTCATTTTTTTCCCGAGGCTACTATTCTATTTGGTACGTATACCACTTCTTCTTTGTCCATTCATCTGTTTATGAACCTTTTTTCTGCTTCCATGTCTTGGCTATTTCAATATTGCTGCAGTGCTCATTTGCCTGCCTGTGTCTTTCCGATTCAGGTGGTCTTAGGTTATAGGCCCAAAAGGTGACCTGCCGCATCATATGGTAGCTCAATTTTTATCTTTTCAAGCAGCTCCATTCAGTTTGTGTTAGTGCTGTTACCACTTTACATCCCACCAGCAGCTAGAAGGTACACAGTTCTCTAAAACCCCTTCAGCATTTATAGTTTGTAGACATTTTGCTGATGGAAACGATTGGTGTGAGCTGAAACCTTTTTCCATTTGAATTTGCATGTGTCTAATAATTCATTCTACTGAGGTTTAGGCATGTCCTTTTTTTTCTTTTCCTTTTTTTTTAAAGAGTGAGTACAACTTCCCTCCTCTTATTGATTTCTTGAAAAATTTCTCATGTGTTGAATATTCTTGCCTATTCCTTACCCCAGGGCATTTTTCAGGGCAGGTGTCATTTAGAGCCCTGCAGTCCATGTGATTATTAAGCAACCATTAGCACTGGGTTTAAAGCTGCTGTTGTGGGAAAGAGCCACAAGGCGGCAGCATTATTACGTTCTCATCTCTTGTTACTAGGGCAACAGAATCTTCCTGGAGGTAGTGTTCCGAGGTTGTAAATTAGAGTGGAATGTGCTGGGACAAGCCCCCAGAAGTTTATGTCTCCTTACTTAGGTTTGTTTTTTAAATTAAATTTCTATTTCTTATCGGAGTAAATTTGATTAGAGTGTTTTGATTGTCTGGCTGTACAGAAACTGCTCAATGATTCCTACATATGTCTGTTCATCTTCGGATTCTGTTACCATGTATGTGATTACAGAATGTATATTTTAAAGGTATTGGTGATTATATAATTCATACAGTTTATCTGTTATATGTTTTTATACACTTAACATACATTAGTATATGTATGTTAACCCCATAGTCCTAATTTACCCGTCCTCCCACCTTTCATTTTGGCTAACAATTAGTTTATTTCATAAGTCTGTGAGTGTCTTTTTCTGTGGAAATATGTTCATTGGTAGCAATCTTAGGATAACATGTATAAATGATATCATAGGATAATTGTCATACCCTTTTGACTTACTTGACCTTATATGATTATTTCTAGGCTCTACTGTAGTCCTGAAAACGGCATTGTTCATTTTTTCCCCGAGGCTACTATTCCATTCTGTCCATATACCACTTCTTCTCTGTCCATTCATCTGTTTATGGACATTTTTTTTGCTTCCATGTCTTTGCTATTTCAATATTGCTGCAGTGCACATTTGACTGCCTGTGTCTTTCCGATTCTGGTAGTCTTAGGTTATAAGCCCAAGAGGTGCCCTGCCGCATCATATGGTAGCTCAATTTTTACCTTTTCAAGCAGCTCCATTCAGTTTGCGTTAGTGCTGTTACCACTTTACATCCCACCAGCAGCTAGAAGGTACACAGTTCTCTAAAACGCCTTCAGCATTTATAGTTTATAGACATTTTGCTGATGGAAATGACTGGTGTGAGCTGAAACCTTTTTGAATTTGAATTTGCATGTGTCTAATAATTCCTTATACTGAGCTTTAGGCATGTCCTTTTTTTTCTTTTCCTTTTTTTTAAAGAGTGAGTACAACTTCCCTCCTCTTATTGACTTCTTGAAAAATTTCTCATGTGTTGAATTTTCTTGCCTATTCCCTACCCCAGGGCATTTTTCAGGGCAGGTGTCATTTAGAGCCCTGCAGTCCTTGTGACTATTAAGCAACCATTAGCACTGGGTTTAATGTTGCTGTTGTGGGAAACAGCCACAAGGCGGCAGCATTATTACGTTCTCATCTCTTGTTACTAGGGCAACAGAATCTTCCTGGAAGTAGTGTTCCGTGGTTGTAAATTAGAGTGGAATGTGCTGGGACGAGCCCCCAGAAGTTTATGTCTCCTTACTTATGTTTGTTTATTAAATTTAATTCTATTTCTTTTTGGAGTAAATTTGATTAGAGTTTTTTGATTGTCTGGCTGTACAGAATCTGCTCAATGATTCCTACATATGTCTGTTCATCTTCGGATTCTGTTACCATGTATGTGAATACAGAATGTATATTTTAAAGGTATTGGTGATTATATAATTCATATAGTTTATCTGTTATATGTTTATATGCATGTAACATACATTAGTATATTTATGTTAATCCCATAGTCCTAATTTACCCATCCTCCCCCCTTTCATTTTGGCTAACCATTAGTTTATTTCATAAGTCTGTGAGTGTCTTTTTCTGTGGAAATATGTTCATTGGTAGCAATCTTAGGATAACATGTATAAATGATATCATAGGATATTTGTCATACCCTTTTGACTTACTTAACCTTATATTATTATTTCTAGGCTCTCCTGTAGTCCTGAAAACGGCATTGTTCATTTTTTTCCCGAGGCTACTATTCCATTCTGTCCATATACCACTTCTTCTCTGTCCATTCATCTGTTTATGGACCTTTTTTTGCTTCCATGTCTTGGCTATTTCAGTATTGCTGCAGTGCACATTTGACTGCCTGTGTCTTTCCGATTCTGGTGGTCTTAGGTTATAAGCCCGAGAGGTGCCCTGCCGCATCATATGGTAGCTCAATTTCTACCTTTTCAAGCGGCTCCATTCAGTTTGCGTTAGTGCTGTTACCACTTTACATCCCAGCAGCAGATAGAAGGTACACATTTCTCTAAAACCCCTTCAGCATTTATAGTTTGTAGACTTTTGCTGATGGCCATTTGACTGTTGTGAGCTGAAACCTTTATGGAGGTTGGATACGCATGTGGCGAATAATTCCTTATACTGATCTTTAGGCATATCCTTTTTCTTCTTTTCCTTTTTTTGTTAAAGTGTGAGTACAACTTCCCTCTTCATATTCACTTTTTGAAAAATTTCTCATGTGTTGAATTTTCTTGCCTATTCCCTACCCAAGGGCACTTTTTGAGGGCAGGTGTCATTTAGACCCCTGCAGTCGTTGTGACTATTAAGCAACCATTAGCACTGGGTTTAAAGCTGCTGTTGTGGGAAACAGCCACAAGGCGGCAGCATTATTACGTTCTCAACTCTTGTTACTAGGGCAACAGAATCTTCCTGGAGGTAGTGTTCTGAGGTTGTAAATTAGAGTGGAATGTGCTGGGACAAGCCCCCAGAAGTTTATGTCTCCTTACTTATGTTTGTTTTTTAAATTTCATTTCTATTTCTTATCAGCGTAAATTTGATTAGAGTGTTTTGATTGCCTGGCTGTACAGGATCTGCTCAATGATTCATACATATGTCTGTTCATCTTCGGGTCCTGTTACCATGTATGTGATTACAAAATGTATATTTTAAAGGTATTGGTGATTATATAATTCATACAGTTTATCTGTTATATGTTGTTATACACTTAACATACATTAGTATATGTATGTTAACCCCATAGTCCTAATTTACCCATCCTCCCACCTTTCATTTTGCTAACCATTAGTTTATTTCATAAGTCTGTGAGTGTCTTTTTCTGTGGAAATATGTTCATTGGTAGCAATCTTAGGATAACATGTATAAATGATATCATAGGATAATTGTCATACCCTTTTGACTTACTTAACCTTATATGATTATTTCTAGGCTCTACTGTAGTCCTGAAAACGGCATTGTTAATTTTTTCCCTGAGGCTACTATTCCATTCTGTCCATATACCACTTCTGCTCTGTCCATTCATCTGTTTATGGACATTTTTTTTGCTTCCATGTCTTTGCTATTTCAGTATTGCTGCAGTGCACATTTGACTGCCTGTGTCTTTCCGATTCTGGTAGTCTTAGGTTATAAGCCCATGAGGTGCCCTGCTGCATCATATGGTAGCTCAATTTTTACCTTTTCAAGCAGCTCCATTCAGTTTGCGTTAGTGCTGTTACCACTTTACATCCCACCAGCAGCTAGAAGGTACACAGTTCTCTAAAACCCCTTCAGCATTTATAGTTTATAGACATTTTGCTGATGGAAATGACTGGTGTGAGCAGAAACCTTGTTGAATTTGCATTTGCATGTGTCTAATAATTCCTTATACTGAGCTTTAGGCATGTCCTTTTTTTTCTTTTCCTTTTTTTTTAAAGAGTGAGTACAACTTCCCTCCTCTTATTGACTTCTTGAAAAATTTCTCATGTGTTGAATTTTCTTGCCTATTCCCTACCCCAGGGCATTTTTCAGGGCAGGTGTCATTTAGAGCCCTGCAGTCCTTGTGACTATTAAGCAACCATTAGCACTGGGTTTAATGCTGCTGTTGTGGGAAACAGCCACAAGGCGGCAGCATTATTACGTTCTCATCTCTTGTTACTAGGGCAACAGAATCTTCCTGGAGGTAGTGTTCCGTGGTTGTAAATTAGAGTGGAATGTGCTGGGACGAGCCCCCAGAAGTTTATGTCTCCTTACTTATGTTTGTTTTTTAAATTTAATTCTATTTCTTTTTGGAGTAAATTTGATTAGAGGTTTTTGATTGTCTGGCTGTACAGAATCTGCTCAATGATTCCTACATATGTCTGTTCATCTTCGGATTCTGTTACCATGTATGTGAATACAGAATGTATATTTTAAAGGTATTGGTGATTATATAATTCATATAGTTTATCTGTTATATGTTTATATGCATGTAACATACATTAGTATATTTATGTTAATCCCATAGTCCTAATTTACCCATCCTCCCCCCTTTCATTTTGGCTAACCATTAGTTTATTTCATAAGTCTGTGAGTGTCTTTTTCTGTGGAAATATGTTCATTGGTAGCAATCTTAGGATAACATGTATAAATGATATCATAGGATATTTGTCGTACCCTTTTGAGTTACTTAACGTTATATGATTATTTCTAGGCTCAACTGTAGTCCTGAAAACGGCATTGTTCATTTTTTTCCCGAGGCTACTATTCTATTTGGTACGTATACCACTTCTTCTTTGTCCATTCATCTGTTTATGAACCTTTTTTCTGCTTCCATGTCTTGGCTATTTCAATATTGCTGCAGTGCTCATTTGCCTGCCTGTGTCTTTCCGATTCAGGTGGTCTTAGGTTATAGGCCCAAAAGGTGACCTGCCGCATCATATGGTAGCTCAATTTTTATCTTTTCAAGCAGCTCCATTCAGTTTGTGTTAGTGCTGTTACCACTTTACATCCCACCAGCAGCTAGAAGGTACACAGTTCTCTAAAACCCCTTCAGCATTTATAGTTTGTAGACATTTTGCTGATGGAAACGATTGGTGTGAGCTGAAACCTTTTTCCATTTGAATTTGCATGTGTCTAATAATTCATTCTACTGAGCTTTAGGCATGTCCTTTTTTTTCTTTTCCTTTTTTTTTAAAGAGTGAGTACAACTTCCCTCCTCTTATTGATTTCTTGAAAAATTTCTCATGTGTTGAATATTCTTGCCTATTCCTTACCCCAGGGCATTTTTCAGGGCAGGTGTCATTTAGAGCCCTGCAGTCCATGTGACTATTAAGCAACCATTAGCACTGGGTTTAAAGCTGCTGTTGTGAGAAAGAGCCACAAGGCGGCAGCATTATTACGTTCTCATCTCTTGTTACTAGGGCAACAGAATCTTCCTGGAGGTAGTGTTCCGAGGTTGTAAATTAGAGTGGAATGTGCTGGGACAAGCCCCCAGAAGTTTATGTCTCCTTACTTAGGTTTGTTTTTTAAATTTAATTTCTATTTCTTATCGGAGTAAATTTGATTAGAGTGTTTTGATTGTCTGGCTGTACAGAAACTGCTCAATGATTCCTACATATGTCTGTTCATCTTCGGAATCTGTTACCATGTATGTGATTACAGAATGTATATTTTAAAGGTATTGGTGATTATATAATTCATACAGTTTATCTGTTATATGTTTTTATACACTTAACATACATTAGTATATGTATGTTAACCCCATAGTCCTAGTTAACCCATCCTCCCACCTTTCATTTTGGCTAACCATTAGTTTATTTCATAAGTCTGTGAGTGTCTTTTTCTGTGGAAATATGTTCATTGGTAGCAATCTTAGGATAACATGTATAAATGTTATCATAGGATATTTGTCGTACCCTTTTGAGTTACTTAACGTTATATGATTATTTCTAGGCTCAACTGTAGTCCTGAAAACGGCATTGTTCATTTTTTTCCCGAGGCTACTATTCTATTTGGTACGTATACCACTTCTTCTTTGTCCATTCATCTGTTTATGAACCTTTTTTCTGCTTCCATGTCTTGGCTATTTCAATATTGCTGCAGTGCTCATTTGCCTGCCTGTGTCTTTCCGATTCAGGTGGTCTTAGGTTATAGGCCCAAAAGGTGACCTGCCGCATCATATGGTACCTCAATTTTTATCTTTTCAAGCAGCTCCATTCAGTTTGTGTTAGTGCTGTTACCACTTTACATCCCACCAGCAGCTAGAAGGTACACAGTTCTCTAAAACCCCTTCAGCATTTATAGTTTGTAGACATTTTGCCAATGGAAACGATTGGTGTGAGCTGAAACCTTTTTCCATTTGAATTTGCATGTGTCTAATAATTCATTCTACTGAGCTTTAGGTATGTCCATTTTTTTTCTTTTCCTTTTTTTTTAAAGAGTGAGTACAACTTCCCTCCTCTTATTGATTTCTTGAAAAATTTCTCATGTGTTGAATATTCTTGCCTATTCCTTACCCCAGGGCATTTTTCAGGGCAGGTGTCATTTAGAGCCCTGCAGTCCATGTGATTATTAAGCAACCATTAGCACTGGGTTTAAAGCTGCTGTTGTGGGAAAGAGCCACAAGGCGGCAGCATTATTACGTTCTCATCTCTTGTTACTAGGGCAACAGAATCTTCCTGGAGGTAGTGTTCCGAGGTTGTAAATTAGAGTGGAATGTGCTGGGACAAGCCCCCAGAAATTTATGTCTCCTTACTTAGGTTTGTTTTTTAAATTTAATTTCTATTTCTTATCGGAGTAAATTTGATTAGAGTGTTTTGATTGTCTGGCTGTACAGAAACTGCTCAATGATTCCTACATATGTCTGTTCATCTTCGGATTCTGTTACCATGTATGTGATTACAGAATGTATATTTTAAAGGTATTGGTGATTATATAATTCATACAGTTTATCTGTTATATGTTTTTATACACTTAACATACATTAGTATATGTATGTTAACCCCATAGTCCTAATTTACCCGTCCTCCCACCTTTCATTTTGGCTAACAATTAGTTTATTTCATAAGTCTGTGAGTGTCTTTTTCTGTGGAAATATGTTCATTGGTAGCAATCTTAGGATAACATGTATAAATGATATCATAGGATAATTGTCATACCCTTTTGACTTACTTAACCTTATATGATTATTTCTAGGCTCTACTGTAGTCCTGAAAACGGCATTGTTCATTTTTTCCCCGAGGCTACTATTCCATTCTGTCCATATACCACTTCTTCTCTGTCCATTCATCTGTTTATGGACATTTTTTTTGCTTCCATGTCTTTGCTATTTCAATATTGCTGCAGTGCACATTTGACTGCCTGTGTCTTTCCGATTCTGGTAGTCTTAGGTTATAAGCCCAAGAGGTGCCCTGCCGCATCATATGGTAGCTCAATTTTTATCTTTTCAAGCAGCTCCATTCAGTTTGCGTTAGTGCTGTTACCACTTTACATCCCACCAGCAGCTAGAAGGTACACAGTTCTCTAAAACCCCTTCAGCATTTATAGTTTGTAGACATTTTGCTGATGGAAACGACTGGTGTGAGCTGAAACCTTTTTGAATTTGAATTTGCATGTGTCTAATAATTCATTCTACTGAGCTTTAGGCATGTCCTTTTTTTTCTTTTCCTTTTTTTTTAAAGAGTGAGTACAACTTCCCTCCTCTTATTGACTTCTTGAAAAATTTCTCATGTGTTGAATATTCTTGCCTATTCCCTAACCCAGGGCATTTTTCAGGGCAGGTGTCATTTAGAGCCCTGCAGTCCATGTGACTATTAAGCAACCATTAGCACTGGGTTTAAAGCTGCTGTTGTGGGAAAGAGCCACAAGGCGGCAGCATTATTACGTTCTCATCTCTTGTTACTAGGGCAACAGAATCTTCCTGGAGGTAGTGTTCCGAGGTTGTAAATTAGAGTGGAATGTGCTGGGACAAGCCCCCAGAAGTTTATGTCTCCTTACTTAGGTTTGTTTTTTAAATTTAATTTCTATTTCTTATCTGAGTAAATTTGATTAGAGTGTTTTGATTGTCTGGCTGTACAGAAACTGCTCAATGATTCCTACATATGTCTGTTCATCTTCGGATTCTGTTACCATGTATGTGATTACAGAATGTATATTTTAAAGGTATTGGTGATTATATAATTCATACAGTTTATCTGTTATATGTTTTTATACACTTAACATACATTAGTATATGTATGTTAACCCCATAGTCCTAGTTTACCCATCCTCCCACCTTTCATTTTGTCTAACCATTAGTTTATTTCATAAGTCTGTGAGTGTCTTTTTCTGTGGAAATATGTTCATTGGTAGCTATCTTAGGATAACATGTATAAATGTTATCATAGGATATTTGTCGTACCCTTTTGAGTTACTTAACCTTATATGATTATTTCTAGGCTCAACTGTAGTCCTGAAAACGGCATTGTTCATTTTTTTCCCGAGGCTACTATTCTATTTGGTACGTATACCACTTCTTCTTTGTCCATTCATCTGTTTATGAACCTTTTTTCTGCTTCCATGTCTTGGCTATTTCAATATTGCTGCAGTGCTCATTTGCCTGACTGTGTCTTTCCGATTCAGGTGGTCTTAGGTTATAGGCCCAAAAGGTGCCCTGCCGCATCATATGGTAGCTCAATTTTTACCTTTTCAAGCAGCTCCATTCAGTTTGCATTAGTGCTGTTATCACTTTTCATCCCAGCAGCAGATAGAAGGTATATATTTCTCTAAAACCCCTTCAGCATTTATAGTTTGTACACTTTTTGCTGATGGCCATTTGACTGGTGTGAGCTGAAACCTTTTTGGAGGTTGGATACGCATGTGGCGAATAATTCCTTATACTGATCTTTAGGCATATCCTTTTTCTTCTTTTCCTTTTTTTGTTAAAGTGTGAGTACAACTTCCCTCTTCATATTCACTTTTTGAAAAATTTCTCATGTGTTGAATTTTCTTGCGTATTCCCTACCCCAGGGCATTTTTTGAGGGCAGGTGTCATTTAGACCCCTGCAGTCGTTTTGACTATTAAGCAACCCTTAGCACTGGGTTTAAAGCTGCTGTTGTGGGAAACAGCCACAATGCGGCAGCATTATTACGTTCTCAACTCTTGTTACTATGGCAACAGAGTCTTCCTGGAGGTAGTGTTCCGAGGTTGTAAATTAGAGTGGAATGTGCTGGGACAAGCCTCCAGAAGTTTATGTCTCCTTACTTATGTTTGTTTTTTAAATTTAATTTCTATTTCTTATCGGAGTAAATTTGATTTTAGTGTTTTGATTGCCTGGCTGTACAGAATCTGCTCAATGATTCATACATATGTCTGTTCATCCTCGGGTCCTGTTACCATGTATGTGATTACAAAATGTATATTTTAAAGGTATTGGTGATTATATAATTCATACAGTTTATCTGTTATATGTTTTTATACACTTAACATACATTAGTATATGTATGTTAACCCCATAGTCCTAGTTAACCCATCCTCCCACCTTTCATTTTGGCTAACCATTAGTTTATTTCATAAGTCTGTGAGTGTCTTTTTCTGTGGAAATATGTTCATTGGTAGCAATCTTAGGATAACATGTATAAATGTTATCATAGGATATTTGTCGTACCCTTTTGAGTTACTTAACGTTATATGATTATTTCTAGGCTCAACTGTAGTCCTGAAAACGGCATTGTTCATTTTTTTCCCGAGGCTACTATTCTATTTGGTACGTATACCACTTCTTCTTTGTCCATTCATCTGTTTATGAACCTTTTTTCTGCTTCCATGTCTTGGCTATTTCAATATTGCTGCAGTGCTCATTTGCCTGCCTGTGTCTTTCCGATTCAGGTGGTCTTAGGTTATAGGCCCAAAAGGTGACCTGCCGCATCATATGGTACCTCAATTTTTATCTTTTCAAGCAGCTCCATTCAGTTTGTGTTAGTGCTGTTACCACTTTACATCCCACCAGCAGCTAGAAGGTACACAGTTCTCTAAAACCCCTTCAGCATATATAGTTTGTAGACATTTTGCCAATGGAAACGATTGGTGTGAGCTGAAACCTTTTTCCATTTGAATTTGCATGTGTCTAATAATTCATTCTACTGAGCTTTAGGCATGTCCTTTTTTTTCTTTTCCTTTTTTTTTAAAGAGTGAGTACAACTTCCCTCCTCTTATTGATTTCTTGAAAAATTTCTCATGTGTTGAATATTCTTGCCTATTCCTTACCCCAGGGCATTTTTCAGGGCAGGTGTCATTTAGAGCCCTGCAGTCCATGTGACTATTAAGCAACCATTAGCACTGGGTTTAAAGCTGCTGTTGTGAGAAAGAGCCACAAGGCGGCATCATTATTACGTTCTCATCTCTTGTTACTAGGGCAACAGAATCTTCCTGGAGGTAGTGTTCCGAGGTTGTAAATTAGAGTGGAATGTGCTGGGACAAGCCCCCAGAAGTTTATGTCTCCTTACTTAGGTTTGTTTTTTAAATTTAATTTCTATTTCTTATCGGAGTAAATTTGATTAGAGTGTTTTGATTGTCTGGCTGTACAGAAACTGCTAAATGATTCCTACATATGTCTGTTCATCTTCGGAATCTGTTACCATGTATGTGATTACAGAATGTATATTTTAAAGGTATTGGTGATTATATAATTCATACAGTTTATCTGTTATATGTTTTTATACACTTAACATACATTAGTATATGTATGTTAACCCCATAGTCCTAATTTACCCATCCTCCCACCTTTCATTTTGGCTAACAATTAGTTTATTTCATAAGTCTGTGAGTGTCTTTTTCTGTGGAAATATGTTCATTGGTAGCAATCTTAGGATAACATGTATAAATGATATCATAGGATAATTGTCATACCCTTTTGACTTACTTAACCTTATATGATTATTTCTAGGCTCTACTGTAGTCCTGAAAACGGCATTGTTCATTTTTTCCCTGAGGCTACTATTCCATTCTGTCCATATACCACTTCTGCTCTGTCCATTCATCTGTTTATGGACATTTTTTTTGCTTCCATGTCTTTGCTATTTCAGTATTGCTGCAGTGCACATTTGACTGCCTGTGTCTTTCCGATTCTGGTAGTCTTAGGTTATAAGCCCATGAGGTGCCCTGCTGCATCATATGGTAGCTCAATTTTTACCTTTTCAAGCAGCTCCATTCAGTTTGCGTTAGTGCTGTTACCACTTTACATCCCACCAGCAGCTAGAAGGTACACAGTTCTCTAAAACCCCTTCAGCATTTATAGTTTATAGACATTTTGCTGATGGAAATGACTGGTGTGAGCAGAAACCTTGTTGAATTTGCATTTGCATGTGTCTAATAATTCCTTATACTGAGCTTTAGGCATGTCCTTTTTTTTCTTTTCCTTTTTTTTTAAAGAGTGAGTACAACTTCCCTCCTCTTATTGACTTCTTGAAAAATTTCTCATGTGTTGAATTTTCTTGCCTATTCCCTACCCCAGGGCATTTTTCAGGGCAGGTGTCATTTAGAGCCCTGCAGTCCTTGTGACTATTAAGCAACCATTAGCACTGGGTTTAATGCTGCTGTTGTGGGAAACAGCCACAAGGCGGCAGCATTATTACGTTCTCATCTCTTGTTACTAGGGCAACAGAATCTTCCTGGAGGTAGTGTTCCGTGGTTGTAAATTAGAGTGGAATGTGCTGGGACGAGCCCCCAGAAGTTTATGTCTCCTTACTTATGTTTGTTTTTTAAATTTAATTCTATTTCTTTTTGGAGTAAATTTGATTAGAGGTTTTTGATTGTCTGGCTGTACAGAATCTGCTCAATGATTCCTACATATGTCTGTTCATCTTCGGATTCTGTTACCATGTATGTGAATACAGAATGTATATTTTAAAGGTATTGGTGATTATATAATTCATACAGTTTATCTGTTATATGTTTTTATACACTTAACATACATTAGTATATGTATGTTAATCCCATAGTCCTAATTTACCCATCCTCCCCCCTTTCATTTTGGCTAACCATTAGTTTATTTCATAAGTCTGTGAGTGTCTTTTTCTGTGGAAATATGTTCATTGGTAGCAATCTTAGGATAACATGTATAAATGATATCATAGGATATTTGTCGTACCCTTTTGAGTTACTTAACGTTATATGATTATTTCTAGGCTCAACTGTAGTCCTGAAAACGGCATTGTTCATTTTTTTCCCGAGGCTACTATTCTATTTGGTACGTATACCACTTCTTCTTTGTCCATTCATCTGTTTATGAACCTTTTTTCTGCTTCCATGTCTTGGCTATTTCAATATTGCTGCAGTGCTCATTTGCCTGCCTGTGTCTTTCCGATTCAGGTGGTCTTAGGTTATAGGCCCAAAAGGTGACCTGCCGCATCATATGGTACCTCAATTTTTATCTTTTCAAGCAGCTCCATTCAGTTTGTGTTAGTGGTGTTACCACTTTACATCCCACCAGCAGCTAGAAGGTACACAGTTCTCTAAAACCCCTTCAGCATTTATAGTTTGTAGACATTTTGCCAATGGAAACGATTGGTGTGAGCTGAAACCTTTTTCCATTTGAATTTGCATGTGTCTAATAATTCATTCTACTGAGCTTTAGGCATGTCCTTTTTTTTTCTTTTCCTTTTTTTTTAAAGAGTGAGTACAACTTCCCTCCTCTTATTGATTTCTTGAAAAATTTCTCATGTGTTGAATATTCTTGCCTATTCCTTACCCCAGGGCATTTTTCAGGGCAGGTGTCATTTAGAGCCCTGCAGTCCATGTGATTATTAAGCAACCATTAGCACTGGGTTTAAAGCTGCTGTTGTGGGAAAGAGCCACAAGGCGGCAGCATTATTACGTTCTCATCTCTTGTTACTAGGGCAACAGAATCTTCCTGGAGGTAGTGTTCCGAGGTTGTAAATTAGAGTGGAATGTGCTGGGACAAGCCCCCAGAAGTTTATGTCTCCTTACTTAGGTTTGTTTTTTAAATTTAATTTCTATTTCTTATCGGAGTAAATTTGATTAGAGTGTTTTGATTGTCTGGCTGTACAGAAACTGCTCAATGATTCCTACATATGTCTGTTCATCTTCGGAATCTGTTACCATGTATGTGATTACAGAATGTATATTTTAAAGGTATTGGTGATTATATAATTCATACAGTTTATCTGTTATATGTTTTTATACACTTAACATACATTAGTATATGTATGTTAACCCCATAGTCCTAATTTACCCATCCTCCCACCTTTCATTTTGGCTAACAATTAGTTTATTTCATAAGTCTGTGAGTGTCTTTTTCTGTGGAAATATGTTCATTGGTAGCAATCTTAGGATAACATGTATAAATGATATCATAGGATAATTGTCATACCCTTTTGACTTACTTAACCTTATATGATTATTTCTAGGCTCTACTGTAGTCCTGAAAACGGCATTGTTCATTTTTTCCCTGAGGCTACTATTCCATTCTGTCCATATACCACTTCTGCTCTGTCCATTCATCTGTTTATGGACATTTTTTTTGCTTCCATGTCTTTGCTATTTCAGTATTGCTGCAGTGCACATTTGACTGCCTGTGTCTTTCCGATTCTGGTAGTCTTAGGTTATAAGCCCATGAGGTGCCCTGCTGCATCATATGGTAGCTCAATTTTTACCTTTTCAAGCAGCTCCATTCAGTTTGCGTTAGTGCTGTTACCACTTTACATCCCACCAGCAGCTAGAAGGTACACAGTTCTCTAAAACCCCTTCAGCATTTATAGTTTATAGACATTTTGCTGATGGAAATGACTGGTGTGAGCAGAAACCTTGTTGAATTTGCATTTGCATGTGTCTAATAATTCCTTATACTGAGCTTTAGGCATGTCCTTTTTTTTCTTTTCCTTTTTTTTTAAAGAGTGAGTACAACTTCCCTCCTCTTATTGACTTCTTGAAAAATTTCTCATGTGTTGAATTTTCTTGCCTATTCCCTACCCCAGGGCATTTTTCAGGGCAGGTGTCATTTAGAGCCCTGCAGTCCTTGTGACTATTAAGCAACCATTAGCACTGGGTTTAATGCTGCTGTTGTGGGAAACAGCCACAAGGCGGCAGCATTATTACGTTCTCATCTCTTGTTACTAGGGCAACAGAATCTTCCTGGAGGTAGTGTTCCGTGGTTGTAAATTAGAGTGGAATGTGCTGGGACGAGCCCCCAGAAGTTTATGTCTCCTTACTTATGTTTGTTTTTTAAATTTAATTCTATTTCTTTTTGGAGTAAATTTGATTAGAGGTTTTTGATTGTCTGGCTGTACAGAATCTGCTCAATGATTCCTACATATGTCTGTTCATCTTCGGATTCTGTTACCATGTATGTGAATACAGAATGTATATTTTAAAGGTATTGGTGATTATATAATTCATATAGTTTATCTGTTATATGTTTATATGCATGTAACATACATTAGTATATTTATGTTAATCCCATAGTCCTAATTTACCCATCCTCCCCCCTTTCATTTTGGCTAACCATTAGTTTATTTCATAAGTCTGTGAGTGTCTTTTTCTGTGGAAATATGTTCATTGGTAGCAATCTTAGGATAACATGTATAAATGATATCATAGGATATTTGTCGTACCCTTTTGAGTTACTTAACGTTATATGATTATTTCTAGGCTCAACTGTAGTCCTGAAAACGGCATTGTTCATTTTTTTCCCGAGGCTACTATTCTATTTGGTACGTATACCACTTCTTCTTTGTCCATTCATCTGTTTATGAACCTTTTTTCTGCTTCCATGTCTTGGCTATTTCAATATTGCTGCAGTGCTCATTTGCCTGCCTGTGTCTTTCCGATTCAGGTGGTCTTAGGTTATAGGCCCAAAAGGTGACCTGCCGCATCATATGGTAGCTCAATTTTTATCTTTTCAAGCAGCTCCATTCAGTTTGCGTTAGTGCTGTTACCACTTTACATCCCAGCAGCAGATAGAAGGTATACATTTCTGTAAAACCCCTTCAGCATTTATAGTTTGTAGACTTTTTGCTGATGGCCATTTGACTGGTGTGAGCTGAAACCTTTTTGGAGGTTGGATACGCATGTGGCGAATAATTCCTTATACTGATCTTTAGGCATATCCTTTTTCTTCTTTTCCTTTTTTTGTTAAAGTGTGAGTACAACTTCCCTCTTCATATTCACTTTTTGAAAAATTTCTCATGTGTTGAATTTTCTTGCGTATTCCCTACCCCAGGGCATTTTTTGAGGGCAGGTGTCATTTAGACCCCTGCAGTCGTTTTGACTATTAAGCAACCATTAGCACTGGGTTTAAAGCTGCTGTTGTGGGAAACAGCCACAAGGCGGCAGCATTATTATGTTCTCAACTCTTGTTACTACGGCAACAGAGTCTTCCTGGAGGTAGTGTTCCGAGGTTGTAAATTAGAGTGGAATGTGCTGGGACAAGCCTCCAGAAGTTTATGTCTCCTTACTTATGTTTGTTTTTTAAATTTAATTTCTATTTCTTATCGGAGTAAATTTGATTTTAGTGTTTTGATTGCCTGGCTGTACAGAATCTGCTCAATGATTCATACATATGTCTGTTCATCCTCGGGTCCTGTTACCATGTATGTGATTACAAAATGTATATTTTAAAGGTATTGGTGATTATATAATTCATACAGTTTATCTGTTATATGTTTTTATACACTTAACATACATTAGTATATGTATGTTAACCCCATAGTCCTAGTTAACCCATCCTCCCACCTTTCATTTTGGCTAACCATTAGTTTATTTCATAAGTCTGTGAGTGTCTTTTTCTGTGGAAATATGTTCATTGGTAGCAATCTTAGGATAACATGTATAAATGTTATCATAGGATATTTGTCGTACCCTTTTGAGTTACTTAACGTTATATGATTATTTCTAGGCTCAACTGTAGTCCTGAAAACGGCATTGTTCATTTTTTTCCCGAGGCTACTATTCTATTTGGTACGTATACCACTTCTTCTTTGTCCATTCATCTGTTTATGAACCTTTTTTCTGCTTCCATGTCTTGGCTATTTCAATATTGCTGCAGTGCTCATTTGCCTGCCTGTGTCTTTCCGATTCAGGTGGTCTTAGGTTATAGGCCCAAAAGGTGACCTGCCGCATCATATGGTAGCTCAATTTTTATCTTTTCAAGCAGCTCCATTCAGTTTGTGTTAGTGCTGTTACCACTTTACATCCCACCAGCAGCTAGAAGGTACACAGTTCTCTAAAACCCCTTCAGCATTTATAGTTTGTAGACATTTTGCTGATGGAAACGATTGGTGTGAGCTGAAACCTTTTTCCATTTGAATTTGCATGTGTCTAATAATTCATTCTACTGAGGTTTAGGCATGTCCTTTTTTTTCTTTGCCTTTTTTTTTAAAGAGTGAGTACAACTTCCCTCCTCTTATTGATTTCTTGAAAAATTTCTCATGTGTTGAATATTCTTGCCTATTCCTTACCCCAGGGCATTTTTCAGGGCAGGTGTCATTTAGAGCCCTGCAGTCCTTGTGACTATTAAGCAACTATTAGTACTGGGTTTAAAGCTGCTGTTGTGGGAAACAGCCACAAGGCCGCAGCATTATTACGTTCTCAACTCTTGTTACTACGGCAACAGAGTCTTCCTGGAGGTAGTGTTCCGAGGTTGTAAATTAGAGTGGTATGTGCTGGGACAATCCCCCAGAAGTTTATGTCTCCTTACTTAGGTTTGTTTTTTAAATTTAATTTCTATTTCTTATCAGAGTAAATTTGATTAGAGTGTTTTGATTGCCTGTCTGTACAGAATCTGCTCAATGATTCATACATATGTCTGTTCATCTTCGGGTCCTGTTACCATGTATGTGATTACAAAATGTATATTTTAAAGGTATTGGTGATTATATAATTCATACAGTTTATCTGTTATATGTTTTTATACACTTAACATACATTAGTATATGTATGTTAACCCCATAGTCCTAATTTACCCATCCTCCCACCTTTCATTTTGGCTAACCATTCGTTTATTTGATAAGTCTGTGAGTGTCTTTTTCTGTGGAAATATGTTCATTGGTAGCAATCTTAGGATAACATGTATAAATGTTTTCATAGGATATTTGTCGTACCCTTTTGACTTACTTAACCTTATATGATTATTTCTAGGCTCCACTGTAGTCCTGAAAACGGCATTGTTCATTTTTTTCCCGAGGCTACTATTCTATTTGGTACGTATACCACTTCTTCTTTGTCCGTTCATCTGTTTATGAACCTTTTTTCTGCTTCCATGTCTTGGCTATTTCAATATTGCTGCAGTGCTCATTTGCCTGCCTGTGTCTTTCCGATTCAGGTGGTCTTAGG
Source organism: Balaenoptera borealis (assembly GCF_965194805.1). NCBI lineage: Eukaryota > Metazoa > Chordata > Mammalia > Artiodactyla > Balaenopteridae > Balaenoptera > Balaenoptera borealis. The sequence goes on along the minus strand of NW_028122678.1, from coordinate 73,158 downwards.
TTATAGGCCCAAAAGGTGACCTGCCGCATCATATGGTAGCTCAATTTTTATCTTTTCAAGCAGCTCCATTCAGTTTGCGTTAGTGCTGTTACCACTTTACATCCCACCAGCTGCTAGAAGGTACACAGTTCTCTAAAACCCCTTCAGCATTTATAGTTTGTAGACATTTTGCTGATGGAAACGACTGGTGTGAGCTGAAACCTTTTTGAATTTGAATTTGCATGTGTCTAATAATTCATTCTACTGAGCTTTAGGCATGTCCTTTTTTTTCTTTTCCTTTTTTTTTAAAGAGTGAGTACAACTTCCCTCCTCTTATTGACTTCTTGAAAAATTTCTCATGTGTTGAATTTTCTTGCCTATTCCCTACCCCAGGGCATTTTTCAGGGCAGGTGTCATTTAGAGCCCTGCAGTCCATGTGACTATTAAGCAACCATTAGCACTGGGTTTAAAGCTGCTGTTGTGGGAAAGAGCCACAAGGCGGCAGCATTATTACGTTCTCATCTCTTGTTACTAGGGCAACAGAATCTTCCTGGAGGTAGTGTTCCGAGGTTGTAAATTAGAGTGGAATGTGCTGGGACAAGCCCCCAGAAGTTTATGTCTCCTTACTTAGGTTTGTTTTTTAAATTTAATTTCTATTTCTTATCGGAGTAAATTTGATTAGAGTGTTTTGATTGTCTGGCTGTACAGAAACTGCTCAATGATTCCTACATATGTCTGTTCATCTTCGGATTCTGTTACCATGTATGTGATTACAGAATGTATATTTTAAAGGTATTGGTGATTATATAATTCATACAGTTTATCTGTTATATGTTTTTATACACTTAACATACATTAGTATATGTATGTTAACCCCATAGTCCTAGTTTACCCATCCTCCCACCTTTCATTTTGTCTAACCATTAGTTTATTTCATAAGTCTGTGAGTGTCTTTTTCTGTGGAAATATGTTCATTGGTAGCTATCTTAGGATAACATGTATAAATGTTATCATAGGATATTTGTCGTACCCTTTTGAGTTACTTAACGTTATATGATTATTTCTAGGCTCAACTGTAGTCCTGAAAACGGCATTGTTCATTTTTTTCCCGAGGCTACTATTCTATTTGGTACGTATACCACTTCTTCTTTGTCCATTCATCTGTTTATGGACATTTTTTTTGCTTCCATGTCTTTGCTATTTCCATATTGCTGCAGTGCACATTTGACTGCCTGTGTCTTTCCGATTCTGGTAGTCTTAGGTTATAAGCCGAAGAGGTGCCCTGCCGCATCATATGGTAGCTCAATTTTTACCTTTTCAAGCAGCTCCATTCAGTTTGCATTAGTGCTGTTATCACTTTTCATCCCAGCAGCAGATAGAAGGTATATATTTCTCTAAAACCCCTTCAGCATTTATAGTTTGTACACTTTTTGCTGATGGCCATTTGACTGGTGTGAGCTGAAACCTTTTTGGAGGTTGGATACGCATGTGGCGAATAATTCCTTATACTGATCTTTAGGCATATCCTTTTTCTTCTTTTCCTTTTTTTGTTAAAGTGTGAGTACAACTTCCCTCTTCATATTCACTTTTTGAAAAATTTCTCATGTGTTGAATTTTCTTGCGTATTCCCTACCCCAGGGCATTTTTTGAGGGCAGGTGTCATTTAGACCCCTGCAGTCGTTTTGACTATTAAGCAACCCTTAGCACTGGGTTTAAAGCTGCTGTTGTGGGAAACAGCCACAATGCGGCAGCATTATTACGTTCTCAACTCTTGTTACTATGGCAACAGAGTCTTCCTGGAGGTAGTGTTCCGAGGTTATAAATTAGAGTGGAATGTGCTGGGACAAGCCTCCAGAAGTTTATGTCTCCTTACTTATGTTTGTTTTTTAAATTTAATTTCTATTTCTTATCGGAGTAAATTTGATTTTAGTGTTTTGATTGCCTGGCTGTACAGAATCTGCTCAATGATTCATACATATGTCTGTTCATCCTCGGGTCCTGTTACCATGTATGTGATTACAAAATGTATATTTTAAAGGTATTGGTGATTATATAATTCATACAGTTTATCTGTTATATGTTTTTATACACTTAACATACATTAGTATATGTATGTTAACCCCATAGTCCTAGTTAACCCATCCTCCCACCTTTCATTTTGGCTAACCATTAGTTTATTTCATAAGTCTGTGAGTGTCTTTTTCTGTGGAAGTATGTTCATTGGTAGCAATCTTAGGATAACATGTATAAATGTTATCATAGGATATTTGTCGTACCCTTTTGAGTTACTTAACGTTATATGATTATTTCTAGGCTCAACTGTAGTCCTGAAAACGGCATTGTTCATTTTTTTCCCGAGGCTACTATTCTATTTGGTACGTATACCACTTCTTCTTTGTCCATTCATCTGTTTATGAACCTTTTTTCTGCTTCCATGTCTTGGCTATTTCAATATTGCTGCAGTGCTCATTTGCCTGCCTGTGTCTTTCCGATTCAGGTGGTCTTAGGTTATAGGCCCAAAAGGTGACCTGCCGCATCATATGGTACCTCAATTTTTATCTTTTCAAGCAGCTCCATTCAGTTTGTGTTAGTGCTGTTACCACTTTACATCCCACCAGCAGCTAGAAGGTACACAGTTCTCTAAAACCCCTTCAGCATATATAGTTTGTAGACATTTTGCCAATGGAAACGATTGGTGTGAGCTGAAACCTTTTTCCATTTGAATTTGCATGTGTCTAATAATTCATTCTACTGAGCTTTAGGCATGTCCTTTTTTTTCTTTTCCTTTTTTTTTAAAGAGTGAGTACAACTTCCCTCCTCTTATTGATTTCTTGAAAAATTTCTCATGTGTTGAATATTCTTGCCTATTCCTTACCCCAGGGCATTTTTCAGGGCAGGTGTCATTTAGAGCCCTGCAGTCCATGTGACTATTAAGCAACCATTAGCACTGGGTTTAAAGCTGCTGTTGTGAGAAAGAGCCACAAGGCGGCATCATTATTACGTTCTCATCTCTTGTTACTAGGGCAACAGAATCTTCCTGGAGGTAGTGTTCCGAGGTTGTAAATTAGAGTGGAATGTGCTGGGACAAGCCCCCAGAAGTTTATGTCTCCTTACTTAGGTTTGTTTTTTAAATTTAATTTCTATTTCTTATCGGAGTAAATTTGATTAGAGTGTTTTGATTGTCTGGCTGTACAGAAACTGCTAAATGATTCCTACATATGTCTGTTCATCTTCGGAATCTGTTACCATGTATGTGATTACAGAATGTATATTTTAAAGGTATTGGTGATTATATAATTCATACAGTTTATCTGTTATATGTTTTTATACACTTAACATACATTAGTATATGTATGTTAACCCCATAGTCCTAATTTACCCATCCTCCCACCTTTCATTTTGGCTAACAATTAGTTTATTTCATAAGTCTGTGAGTGTCTTTTTCTGTGGAAATATGTTCATTGGTAGCAATCTTAGGATAACATGTATAAATGATATCATAGGATAATTGTCATACCCTTTTGACTTACTTAACCTTATATGATTATTTCTAGGCTCTACTGTAGTCCTGAAAACGGCATTGTTCATTTTTTCCCTGAGGCTACTATTCCATTCTGTCCATATACCACTTCTGCTCTGTCCATTCATCTGTTTATGGACATTTTTTTTGCTTCCATGTCTTTGCTATTTCAGTATTGCTGCAGTGCACATTTGACTGCCTGTGTCTTTCCGATTCTGGTAGTCTTAGGTTATAAGCCCATGAGGTGCCCTGCTGCATCATATGGTAGCTCAATTTTTACCTTTTCAAGCAGCTCCATTCAGTTTGCGTTAGTGCTGTTACCACTTTACATCCCACCAGCAGCTAGAAGGTACACAGTTCTCTAAAACCCCTTCAGCATTTATAGTTTATAGACATTTTGCTGATGGAAATGACTGGTGTGAGCTGAAACCTTGTTGAATTTGCATTTGCATGTGTCTAATAATTCCTTATACTGAGCTTTAGGCATGTCCTTTTTTTTCTTTTCCTTTTTTTTTAAAGAGTGAGTACAACTTCCCTCCTCTTATTGACTTCTTGAAAAATTTCTCATGTGTTGAATTTTCTTGCCTATTCCCTACCCCAGGGCATTTTTCAGGGCAGGTGTCATTTAGAGCCCTGCAGTCCTTGTGACTATTAAGCAACCATTAGCACTGGGTTTAATGCTGCTGTTGTGGGAAACAGCCACAAGGCGGCAGCATTATTACGTTCTCATCTCTTGTTACTAGGGCAACAGAATCTTCCTGGAGGTAGTGTTCCGTGGTTGTAAATTAGAGTGGAATGTGCTGGGACGAGCCCCCAGAAGTTTATGTCTCCTTACTTATGTTTGTTTTTTAAATTTAATTCTATTTCTTTTTGGAGTAAATTTGATTAGAGTTTTTTGATTGTCTGGCTGTACAGAATCTGCTCAATGATTCCTACATATGTCTGTTCATCTTCGGATTCTGTTACCATGTATGTGAATACAGAATGTATATTTTAAAGGTATTGGTGATTATATAATTCATATAGTTTATCTGTTATATGTTTATATGCATGTAACATACATTAGTATATTTATGTTAATCCCATAGTCCTAATTTACCCATCCTCCCCCCTTTCATTTTGGCTAACCATTAGTTTATTTCATAAGTCTGTGAGTGTCTTTTTCTGTGGAAATATGTTCATTGGTAGCAATCTTAGGATAACATGTATAAATGATATCATAGGATATTTGTCGTACCCTTTTGAGTTACTTAACGTTATATGATTATTTCTAGGCTCAACTGTAGTCCTGAAAATGGCATTGTTCATTTTTTTCCCGAGGCTACTATTCTATTTGGTACGTATACCACTTCTTCTTTGTCCAGTCATCTGTTTATGAACCTTTTTTCTGCCTCCATGTCTTGGCTATTTCAATATTGCTGCAGTGCTCATTTGCCTGCCTGTGTCTTTCCGATTCAGGTGGTCTTAGGTTATAGGCCCAAAAGGTGACCTGCCGCATCATATGGTAGCTCAATTTTTATCTTTTCAAGCAGCTCCATTCAGTTTGTGTTAGTGCTGTTACCACTTTACATCCCACCAGCAGCTGGAAGGTACACAGTTCTCTAAAACCCCTTCAGCATTTATAGTTTGTAGACATTTTGCCAATGGAAACGATTGGTGTGAGCTGAAACATTTTTCCATTTGAATTTGCATGTGTCTAATAATTCATTCTACTGAGCTTTAGGCATGTCCTTTTTTTTCTTTTCCTTTTTTTTTAAAGAGTGAGTACAACTTCCCTCCTCTTATTGATTTCTTGAAAAATTTCTCATGTGTTGAATATTCTTGCCTATTCCTTACCCCAGGGCATTTTTCAGGGCAGGTGTCATTTAGAGCCCTGCAGTCCATGTGACTATTAAGCAACCATTAGCACTGGGTTTAAAGCTGCTGTTGTGAGAAAGAGCCACAAGGCGGCAGCATTATTACGTTCTCATCTCTTGTTACTAGGGCAACAGAATCTTCCTGGAGGTAGTGTTCCGAGGTTGTAAATTAGAGTGGAATGTGCTGGGACAAGCCCCCAGAAGTTTATGTCTCCTTACTTAGGTTTGTTTTTTAAATTTAATTTCTATTTCTTATCGGAGTAAATTTGATTAGAGTGTTTTGATTGTCTGGCTGTACAGAAACTGCTCAATGATTCCTACATATGTCTGTTCATCTTCGGATTCTGTTACCATGTATGTGATTACAGAATGTATATTTTAAAGGTATTGGTGATTATATAATTCATACAGTTTATCTGTTATATGTTTTTATACACTTAACATACATTAGTATATGTATGTTAACCCCATAGTCCTAGTTAACCCATCCTCCCACCTTTCATTTTGGCTAACCATTAGTTTATTTCATAAGTCTGTGAGTGTCTTTTTCTGTGGAAATATGTTCATTGGTAGCAATCTTAGGATAACATGTATAAATGTTATCATAGGATATTTGTCGTACCCTTTTGAGTTACTTAACGTTATATGATTATTTCTAGGCTCAACTGTAGTCCTGAAAACGGCATTGTTCATTTTTTTCCCGAGGCTACTATTCTATTTGGTACGTATACCACTTCTTCTTTGTCCATTCATCTGTTTATGAACCTTTTTTCTGCTTCCATGTCTTGGCTATTTCAATATTGCTGCAGTGCTCATTTGCCTGCCTGTGTCTTTCCGATTCAGGTGGTCTTAGGTTATAGGCCCAAAAGGTGACCTGCCGCATCATATGGTACCTCAATTTTTATCTTTTCAAGCAGCTCCATTCAGTTTGTGTTAGTGGTGTTACCACTTTACATCCCACCAGCAGCTAGAAGGTACACAGTTCTCTAAAACCCCTTCAGCATTTATAGTTTGTAGACATTTTGCCAATGGAAACGATTGGTGTGAGCTGAAACCTTTTTCCATTTGAATTTGCATGTGTCTAATAATTCATTCTACTGAGCTTTAGGCATGTCCTTTTTTTTTCTTTTCCTTTTTTTTTAAAGAGTGAGTACAACTTCCCTCCTCTTATTGATTTCTTGAAAAATTTCTCATGTGTTGAATATTCTTGCCTATTCCTTACCCCAGGGCATTTTTCAGGGCAGGTGTCATTTAGAGCCCTGCAGTCCATGTGATTATTAAGCAACCATTAGCACTGGGTTTAAAGCTGCTGTTGTGGGAAAGAGCCACAAGGCGGCAGCATTATTACGTTCTCATCTCTTGTTACTAGGGCAACAGAATCTTCCTGGAGGTAGTGTTCCGAGGTTGTAAATTAGAGTGGAATGTGCTGGGACAAGCCCCCAGAAGTTTATGTCTCCTTACTTAGGTTTGTTTTTTAAATTTAATTTCTATTTCTTATCGGAGTAAATTTGATTAGAGTGTTTTGATTGTCTGGCTGTACAGAAACTGCTCAATGATTCCTACATATGTCTGTTCATCTTCGGAATCTGTTACCATGTATGTGATTACAGAATGTATATTTTAAAGGTATTGGTGATTATATAATTCATACAGTTTATCTGTTATATGTTTTTATACACTTAACATACATTAGTATATGTATGTTAACCCCATAGTCCTAATTTACCCATCCTCCCACCTTTCATTTTGGCTAACAATTAGTTTATTTCATAAGTCTGTGAGTGTCTTTTTCTGTGGAAATATGTTCATTGGTAGCAATCTTAGGATAACATGTATAAATGATATCATAGGATAATTGTCATACCCTTTTGACTTACTTAACCTTATATGATTATTTCTAGGCTCTACTGTAGTCCTGAAAACGGCATTGTTCATTTTTTCCCTGAGGCTACTATTCCATTCTGTCCATATACCACTTCTGCTCTGTCCATTCATCTGTTTATGGACATTTTTTTTGCTTCCATGTCTTTGCTATTTCAGTATTGCTGCAGTGCACATTTGACTGCCTGTGTCTTTCCGATTCTGGTAGTCTTAGGTTATAAGCCCATGAGGTGCCCTGCTGCATCATATGGTAGCTCAATTTTTACCTTTTCAAGCAGCTCCATTCAGTTTGCGTTAGTGCTGTTACCACTTTACATCCCACCAGCAGCTAGAAGGTACACAGTTCTCTAAAACCCCTTCAGCATTTATAGTTTATAGACATTTTGCTGATGGAAATGACTGGTGTGAGCAGAAACCTTGTTGAATTTGCATTTGCATGTGTCTAATAATTCCTTATACTGAGCTTTAGGCATGTCCTTTTTTTTCTTTTCCTTTTTTTTTAAAGAGTGAGTACAACTTCCCTCCTCTTATTGACTTCTTGAAAAATTTCTCATGTGTTGAATTTTCTTGCCTATTCCCTACCCCAGGGCATTTTTCAGGGCAGGTGTCATTTAGAGCCCTGCAGTCCTTGTGACTATTAAGCAACCATTAGCACTGGGTTTAATGCTGCTGTTGTGGGAAACAGCCACAAGGCGGCAGCATTATTACGTTCTCATCTCTTGTTACTAGGGCAACAGAATCTTCCTGGAGGTAGTGTTCCGTGGTTGTAAATTAGAGTGGAATGTGCTGGGACGAGCCCCCAGAAGTTTATGTCTCCTTACTTATGTTTGTTTTTTAAATTTAATTCTATTTCTTTTTGGAGTAAATTTGATTAGAGGTTTTTGATTGTCTGGCTGTACAGAATCTGCTCAATGATTCCTACATATGTCTGTTCATCTTCGGATTCTGTTACCATGTATGTGAATACAGAATGTATATTTTAAAGGTATTGGTGATTATATAATTCATATAGTTTATCTGTTATATGTTTATATGCATGTAACATACATTAGTATATTTATGTTAATCCCATAGTCCTAATTTACCCATCCTCCCCCCTTTCATTTTGGCTAACCATTAGTTTATTTCATAAGTCTGTGAGTGTCTTTTTCTGTGGAAATATGTTCATTGGTAGCAATCTTAGGATAACATGTATAAATGATATCATAGGATATTTGTCGTACCCTTTTGAGTTACTTAACGTTATATGATTATTTCTAGGCTCAACTGTAGTCCTGAAAACGGCATTGTTCATTTTTTTCCCGAGGCTACTATTCTATTTGGTACGTATACCACTTCTTCTTTGTCCATTCATCTGTTTATGAACCTTTTTTCTGCTTCCATGTCTTGGCTATTTCAATATTGCTGCAGTGCTCATTTGCCTGCCTGTGTCTTTCCGATTCAGGTGGTCTTAGGTTATAGGCCCAAAAGGTGACCTGCCGCATCATATGGTAGCTCAATTTTTATCTTTTCAAGCAGCTCCATTCAGTTTGTGTTAGTGCTGTTACCACTTTACATCCCACCAGCAGCTAGAAGGTACACAGTTCTCTAAAACCCCTTCAGCATTTATAGTTTGTAGACATTTTGCTGATGGAAACGATTGGTGTGAGCTGAAACCTTTTTCCATTTGAATTTGCATGTGTCTAATAATTCATTCTACTGAGCTTTAGGCATGTCCTTTTTTTTCTTTTCCTTTTTTTTTAAAGAGTGAGTACAACTTCCCTCCTCTTATTGATTTCTTGAAAAATTTCTCATGTGTTGAATATTCTTGCCTATTCCTTACCCCAGGGCATTTTTCAGGGCAGGTGTCATTTAGAGCCCTGCAGTCCATGTGACTATTAAGCAACCATTAGCACTGGGTTTAAAGCTGCTGTTGTGAGAAAGAGCCACAAGGCGGCAGCATTATTACGTTCTCATCTCTTGTTACTAGGGCAACAGAATCTTCCTGGAGGTAGTGTTCCGAGGTTGTAAATTAGAGTGGAATGTGCTGGGACAAGCCCCCAGAAGTTTATGTCTCCTTACTTAGGTTTGTTTTTTAAATTTAATTTCTATTTCTTATCGGAGTAAATTTGATTAGAGTGTTTTGATTGTCTGGCTGTACAGAAACTGCTCAATGATTCCTACATATGTCTGTTCATCTTCGGAATCTGTTACCATGTATGTGATTACAGAATGTATATTTTAAAGGTATTGGTGATTATATAATTCATACAGTTTATCTGTTATATGTTTTTATACACTTAACATACATTAGTATATGTATGTTAACCCCATAGTCCTAGTTAACCCATCCTCCCACCTTTCATTTTGGCTAACCATTAGTTTATTTCATAAGTCTGTGAGTGTCTTTTTCTGTGGAAATATGTTCATTGGTAGCAATCTTAGGATAACATGTATAAATGTTATCATAGGATATTTGTCGTACCCTTTTGAGTTACTTAACGTTATATGATTATTTCTAGGCTCAACTGTAGTCCTGAAAACGGCATTGTTCATTTTTTTCCCGAGGCTACTATTCTATTTGGTACGTATACCACTTCTTCTTTGTCCATTCATCTGTTTATGAACCTTTTTTCTGCTTCCATGTCTTGGCTATTTCAATATTGCTGCAGTGCTCATTTGCCTGCCTGTGTCTTTCCGATTCAGGTGGTCTTAGGTTATAAGCCCAAAAGGTGACCTGCCGCATCATATGGTACCTCAATTTTTATCTTTTCAAGCAGCTCCATTCAGTTTGTGTTAGTGCTGTTACCACTTTACATCCCACCAGCAGCTAGAAGGTACACAGTTCTCTAAAACCCCTTCAGCATTTATAGTTTGTAGACATTTTGCCAATGGAAACGATTGGTGTGAGCTGAAACCTTTTTCCATTTGAATTTGCATGTGTCTAATAATTCATTCTACTGAGCTTTAGGTATGTCCATTTTTTTTCTTTTCCTTTTTTTTTAAAGAGTGAGTACAACTTCCCTCCTCTTATTGATTTCATGAAAAATTTCTCATGTGTTGAATATTCTTGCCTATTCCTTACCCCAGGGCATTTTTCAGGGCAGGTGTCATTTAGAGCCCTGCAGTCCATGTGATTATTAAGCAACCATTAGCACTGGGTTTAAAGCTGCTGTTGTGGGAAAGAGCCACAAGGCGGCAGCATTATTACGTTCTCATCTCTTGTTACTAGGGCAACAGAATCTTCCTGGAGGTAGTGTTCCGAGGTTGTAAATTAGAGTGGAATGTGCTGGGACAAGCCCCCAGAAATTTATGTCTCCTTACTTAGGTTTGTTTTTTAAATTTAATTTCTATTTCTTATCGGAGTAAATTTGATTAGAGTGTTTTGATTGTCTGGCTGTACAGAAACTGCTCAATGATTCCTACATATGTCTGTTCATCTTCGGATTCTGTTACCATGTATGTGATTACAGAATGTATATTTTAAAGGTATTGGTGATTATATAATTCATACAGTTTATCTGTTATATGTTTTTATACACTTAACATACATTAGTATATGTATGTTAACCCCATAGTCCTAATTTACCCGTCCTCCCACCTTTCATTTTGGCTAACAATTAGTTTATTTCATAAGTCTGTGAGTGTCTTTTTCTGTGGAAATATGTTCATTGGTAGCAATCTTAGGATAACATGTATAAATGATATCATAGGATAATTGTCATACCCTTTTGACTTACTTAACCTTATATGATTATTTCTAGGCTCTACTGTAGTCCTGAAAACGGCATTGTTCATTTTTTCCCCGAGGCTACTATTCCATTCTGTCCATATACCACTTCTTCTCTGTCCATTCATCTGTTTATGGACATTTTTTTTGCTTCCATGTCTTTGCTATTTCAATATTGCTGCAGTGCACATTTGACTGCCTGTGTCTTTCCGATTCTGGTAGTCTTAGGTTATAAGCCCAAGAGGTGCCCTGCCGCATCATATGGTAGCTCAATTTTTATCTTTTCAAGCAGCTCCATTCAGTTTGCGTTAGTGCTGTTACCACTTTACATCCCACCAGCAGCTAGAAGGTACACAGTTCTCTAAAACCCCTTCAGCATTTATAGTTTGTAGACATTTTGCTGATGGAAACGACTGGTGTGAGCTGAAACCTTTTTGAATTTGAATTTGCATGTGTCTAATAATTCATTCTACTGAGCTTTAGGCATGTCCTTTTTTTTCTTTTCCTTTTTTTTTAAAGAGTGAGTACAACTTCCCTCCTCTTATTGACTTCTTGAAAAATTTCTCATGTGTTGAATATTCTTGCCTATTCCCTAACCCAGGGCATTTTTCAGGGCAGGTGTCATTTAGAGCCCTGCAGTCCATGTGACTATTAAGCAACCATTAGCACTGGGTTTAAAGCTGCTGTTGTGGGAAAGAGCCACAAGGCGGCAGCATTATTACGTTCTCATCTCTTGTTACTAGGGCAACAGAATCTTCCTGGAGGTAGTGTTCCGAGGTTGTAAATTAGAGTGGAATGTGCTGGGACAAGCCCCCAGAAGTTTATGTCTCCTTACTTAGGTTTGTTTTTTAAATTTAATTTCTATTTCTTATCTGAGTAAATTTGATTAGAGTGTTTTGATTGTCTGGCTGTACAGAAACTGCTCAATGATTCCTACATATGTCTGTTCATCTTCGGATTCTGTTACCATGTATGTGATTACAGAATGTATATTTTAAAGGTATTGGTGATTATATAATTCATACAGTTTATCTGTTATATGTTTTTATACACTTAACATACATTAGTATATGTATGTTAACCCCATAGTCCTAGTTTACCCATCCTCCCACCTTTCATTTTGTCTAACCATTAGTTTATTTCATAAGTCTGTGAGTGTCTTTTTCTGTGGAAATATGTTCATTGGTAGCTATCTTAGGATAACATGTATAAATGTTATCATAGGATATTTGTCGTACCCTTTTGAGTTACTTAACCTTATATGATTATTTCTAGGCTCAACTGTAGTCCTGAAAACGGCATTGTTCATTTTTTTCCCGAGGCTACTATTCTATTTGGTACGTATACCACTTCTTCTTTGTCCATTCATCTGTTTATGAACCTTTTTTCTGCTTCCATGTCTTGGCTATTTCAATATTGCTGCAGTGCTCATTTGCCTGACTGTGTCTTTCCGATTCAGGTGGTCTTAGGTTATAGGCCCAAAAGGTGACCTGCCGCATCATATGGTAGCTCAATTTTTACCTTTTCAAGCGGCTCCATTCAGTTTGCGTTAGTGCTGTTACCACTTTACATCCCAGCAGCAGATAGAAGGTATACATTTCTGTAAAACCCCTTCAGCATTTATAGTTTGTAGACTTTTTGCTGATGGCCATTTGACTGGTGTGAGCTGAAACCTTTTTGGAGGTTGGATACGCATGTGGCGAATAATTCCTTATACTGATCTTTAGGCATATCCTTTTTCTTCTTTTCCTTTTTTTGTTAAAGTGTGAGTACAACTTCCCTCTTCATATTCACTTTTTGAAAAATTTCTCATGTGTTGAATTTTCTTGCGTATTCCCTACCCCAGGGCATTTTTTGAGGGCAGGTGTCATTTAGACCCCTGCAGTCGTTGTGACTATTAAGCAACCATTAGCACTGGGTTTAAAGCTGCTGTTGTGGGAAACAGCCACAAGGCGGCAGCATTATTATGTTCTCAACTCTTGTTACTATGGCAACAGAGTCTTCCTGGAGGTAGTGTTCCGAGGTTGTAAATTAGAGTGGAATGTGCTGGGACAAGCCTCCAGAAGTTTATGTCTCCTTACTTATGTTTGTTTTTTAAATTTAATTTCTATTTCTTATCGGAGTAAATTTGATTTTAGTGTTTTGATTGCCTGGCTGTACAGAATCTGCTCAATGATTCATACATATGTCTGTTCATCCTCGGGTCCTGTTACCATGTATGTGATTACAAAATGTATATTTTAAAGGTATTGGTGATTATATAATTCATACAGTTTATCTGTTATATGTTTTTATACACTTAACATACATTAGTATATGTATGTTAACCCCATAGTCCTAATTTACCCATCCTCCCACCTTTCATTTTGGCTAACCATTCGTTTATTTGATAAGTCTGTGAGTGTCTTTTTCTGTGGAAATATGTTCATTGGTAGCAATCTTAGGATAACATGTATAAATGTTATCATAGGATATTTGTCGTACCCTTTTGAGTTACTTAACGTTATATGATTATTTCTAGGCTCAACTGTAGTCCTGAAAACGGCATTGTTCATTTTTTTCCCGAGGCTACTATTCTATTTGGTACGTGTACCACTTCTTCTTTGTCCATTCATCTGTTTATGAACCTTTTTTCTGCTTCCATGTCTTGGCTATTTCAATATTGCTGCAGTGCTCATTTGCCTGCCTGTGTCTTTCCGATTCAGGTGGTCTTAGGTTATAGGCCCAAAAGGTGACCTGCCGCATCATATGGTAGCTCAATTTTTATCTTTTCAAGCAGCTCCATTCAGTTTGTGTTAGTGCTGTTACCACTTTACATCCCACCAGCAGCTAGAAGGTACACAGTTCTCTAAAACCCCTTCAGCATTTATAGTTTGTAGACATTTTGCTGATGGAAACGATTGGTGTGAGCTGAAACCTTTTTCCATTTGAATTTGCATGTGTCTAATAATTCATTCTACTGAGGTTTAGGCATGTCCTTTTTTTTCTTTTCCTTTTTTTTTAAAGAGTGAGTACAACTTCCCTCCTCTTATTGATTTCTTGAAAAATTTCTCATGTGTTGAATATTCTTGCCTATTCCTTACCCCAGGGCATTTTTCAGGGCAGGTGTCATTTAGAGCCCTGCAGTCCATGTGATTATTAAGCAACCATTAGCACTGGGTTTAAAGCTGCTGTTGTGGGAAAGAGCCACAAGGCGGCAGCATTATTACGTTCTCATCTCTTGTTACTAGGGCAACAAAATCTTCCTGGAGGTAGTGTTCCGAGGTTGTAAATTAGAGTGGAATGTGCTGGGACAAGCCCCCAGAAGTTTATGACTCCTTACTTAGGTTTGTTTTTTAAATTTAATTTCTATTTCTTATCGGAGTAAATTTGATTAGAGTGTTTTGATTGTCTGGCTGTACAGAAACTGCTCAATGATTCCTACATATGTCTGTTCATCTTCGGATTCTGTTACCATGTATGTGATTACAGAATGTATATTTTAAAGGTATTGGTGATTATATAATTCATACAGTTTATCTGTTATATGTTTTTATACACTTAACATACATTAGTATATGTATGTTAACCCCATAGTCCTAATTTACCCGTCCTCCCACCTTTCATTTTGGCTAACAATTAGTTTATTTCATAAGTCTGTGAGTGTCTTTTTCTGTGGAAATATGTTCATTGGTAGCAATCTTAGGATAACATGTATAAATGATATCATAGGATAATTGTCATACCCTTTTGACTTACTTGACCTTATATGATTATTTCTAGGCTCTACTGTAGTCCTGAAAACGGCATTGTTCATTTTTTCCCCGAGGCTACTATTCCATTCTGTCCATATACCACTTCTTCTCTGTCCATTCATCTGTTTATGGACATTTTTTTTGCTTCCATGTCTTTGCTATTTCAATATTGCTGCAGTGCACATTTGACTGCCTGTGTCTTTCCGATTCTGGTAGTCTTAGGTTATAAGCCCAAGAGGTGCCCTGCCGCATCATATGGTAGCTCAATTTTTACCTTTTCAAGCAGCTCCATTCAGTTTGCGTTAGTGCTGTTACCACTTTACATCCCACCAGCAGCTAGAAGGTACACAGTTCTCTAAAACCCCTTCAGCATTTATAGTTTATAGACATTTTGCTGATGGAAATGACTGGTGTGAGCTGAAACCTTTTTGAATTTGAATTTGCATGTGTCTAATAATTCCTTATACTGAGCTTTAGGCATGTCCTTTTTTTTCTTTTCCTTTTTTTTAAAGAGTGAGTACAACTTCCCTCCTCTTATTGACTTCTTGAAAAATTTCTCATGTGTTGAATTTTCTTGCCTATTCCCTACCCCAGGGCATTTTTCAGGGCAGGTGTCATTTAGAGCCCTGCAGTCCTTGTGACTATTAAGCAACCATTAGCACTGGGTTTAATGTTGCTGTTGTGGGAAACAGCCACAAGGCGGCAGCATTATTACGTTCTCATCTCTTGTTACTAGGGCAACAGAATCTTCCTGGAAGTAGTGTTCCGTGGTTGTAAATTAGAGTGGAATGTGCTGGGACGAGCCCCCAGAAGTTTATGTCTCCTTACTTATGTTTGTTTATTAAATTTAATTCTATTTCTTTTTGGAGTAAATTTGATTAGAGTTTTTTGATTGTCTGGCTGTACAGAATCTGCTCAATGATTCCTACATATGTCTGTTCATCTTCGGATTCTGTTACCATGTATGTGAATACAGAATGTATATTTTAAAGGTATTGGTGATTATATAATTCATATAGTTTATCTGTTATATGTTTATATGCATGTAACATACATTAGTATATTTATGTTAATCCCATAGTCCTAATTTACCCATCCTCCCCCCTTTCATTTTGGCTAACCATTAGTTTATTTCATAAGTCTGTGAGTGTCTTTTTCTGTGGAAATATGTTCATTGGTAGCAATCTTAGGATAACATGTATAAATGATATCATAGGATATTTGTCATACCCTTTTGACTTACTTAACCTTATATTATTATTTCTAGGCTCTCCTGTAGTCCTGAAAACGGCATTGTTCATTTTTTTCCCGAGGCTACTATTCCATTCTGTCCATATACCACTTCTTCTCTGTCCATTCATCTGTTTATGGACCTTTTTTTGCTTCCATGTCTTGGCTATTTCAGTATTGCTGCAGTGCACATTTGACTGCCTGTGTCTTTCCGATTCTGGTGGTCTTAGGTTATAAGCCCGAGAGGTGCCCTGCCGCATCATATGGTAGCTCAATTTCTACCTTTTCAAGCGGCTCCATTCAGTTTGCGTTAGTGCTGTTACCACTTTACATCCCAGCAGCAGATAGAAGGTACACATTTCTCTATAACCCCTTCAGCATTTATAGTTTGTAGACTTTTGCTGATGGCCATTTGACTGTTGTGAGCTGAAACCTTTATGGAGGTTGGATACGCATGTGGCGAATAATTCCTTATACTGATCTTTAGGCATATCCTTTTTCTTCTTTTCCTTTTTTTGTTAAAGTGTGAGTACAACTTCCCTCTTCATATTCACTTTTTGAAAAATTTCTCATGTGTTGAATTTTCTTGCGTATTCCCTACCCCAGGGCATTTTTTGAGGGCAGGTGTCATTTAGACCCCTGCAGTCGTTGTGACTATTAAGCAACCATTAGCACTGGGTTTAAAGCTGCTGTTGTGGGAAACAGCCACAAGGCGGCAGCATTATTATGTTCTCAACTCTTGTTACTATGGCAACAGAGTCTTCCTGGAGGTAGTGTTCCGAGGTTGTAAATTAGAGTGGAATGTGCTGGGACAAGCCTCCAGAAGTTTATGTCTCCTTACTTATGTTTGTTTTTTAAATTTAATTTCTATTTCTTATCGGAGTAAATTTGATTTTAGTGTTTTGATTGCCTGGCTGTACAGAATCTGCTCAATGATTCATACATATGTCTGTTCATCCTCGGGTCCTGTTACCATGTATGTGATTACAAAATGTATATTTTAAAGGTATTGGTGATTATATAATTCATACAGTTTATCTGTTATATGTTTTTATACACTTAACATACATTAGTATATGTATGTTAACCCCATAGTCCTAGTTAACCCATCCTCCCACCTTTCATTTTGGCTAACCATTAGTTTATTTCATAAGTCTGTGAGTGTCTTTTTCTGTGGAAATATGTTCATTGGTAGCAATCTTAGGATAACATGTATAAATGTTATCATAGGATATTTGTCGTACCCTTTTGAGTTACTTAACGTTATATGATTATTTCTAGGCTCAACTGTAGTCCTGAAAACGGCATTGTTCATTTTTTTCCCGAGGCTACTATTCTATTTGGTACGTATACCACTTCTTCTTTGTCCATTCATCTGTTTATGAACCTTTTTTCTGCTTCCATGTCTTGGCTATTTCAATATTGCTGCAGTGCTCATTTGCCTGCCTGTGTCTTTCCGATTCAGGTGGTCTTAGGTTATAGGCCCAAAAGGTGACCTGCCGCATCATATGGTAGCTCAATTTTTATCTTTTCAAGCAGCTCCATTCAGTTTGTGTTAGTGCTGTTACCACTTTACATCCCACCAGCAGCTAGAAGGTACACAGTTCTCTAAAACCCCTTCAGCATTTATAGTTTGTAGACATTTTGCTGATGGAAACGATTGGTGTGAGCTGAAACCTTTTTCCATTTGAATTTGCATGTGTCTAATAATTCATTCTACTGAGGTTTAGGCATGTCCTTTTTTTTCTTTTCCTTTTTTTTTAAAGAGTGAGTACAACTTCCCTCCTCTTATTGATTTCTTGAAAAATTTCTCATGTGTTGAATATTCTTGCCTATTCCTTACCCCAGGGCATTTTTCAGGGCAGGTGTCATTTAGAGCCCTGCAGTCCATGTGATTATTAAGCAACCATTAGCACTGGGTTTAAAGCTGCTGTTGTGGGAAAGAGCCACAAGGCGGCAGCATTATTACGTTCTCATCTCTTGTTACTAGGGCAACAGAATCTTCCTGGAGGTAGTGTTCCGAGGTTGTAAATTAGAGTGGAATGTGCTGGGACAAGCCCCCAGAAGTTTATGTCTCCTTACTTAGGTTTGTTTTTTAAATTTAATTTCTATTTCTTATCGGAGTAAATTTGATTAGAGTGTTTTGATTGTCTGGCTGTACAGAAACTGCTCAATGATTCCTACATATGTCTGTTCATCTTCGGATTCTGTTACCATGTATGTGATTACAGAATGTATATTTTAAAGGTATTGGTGATTATATAATTCATACAGTTTATCTGTTATATGTTTTTATACACTTAACATACATTAGTATATGTATGTTAACCCCATAGTCCTAATTTACCCGTCCTCCCACCTTTCATTTTGGCTAACAATTAGTTTATTTCATAAGTCTGTGAGTGTCTTTTTCTGTGGAAATATGTTCATTGGTAGCAATCTTAGGATAACATGTATAAATGATATCATAGGATAATTGTCATACCCTTTTGACTTACTTGACCTTATATGATTATTTCTAGGCTCTACTGTAGTCCTGAAAACGGCATTGTTCATTTTTTCCCCGAGGCTACTATTCCATTCTGTCCATATACCACTTCTTCTCTGTCCATTCATCTGTTTATGGACATTTTTTTTGCTTCCATGTCTTTGCTATTTCAATATTGCTGCAGTGCACATTTGACTGCCTGTGTCTTTCCGATTCTGGTAGTCTTAGGTTATAAGCCCAAGAGGTGCCCTGCCGCATCATATGGTAGCTCAATTTTTACCTTTTCAAGCAGCTCCATTCAGTTTGCGTTAGTGCTGTTACCACTTTACATCCCACCAGCAGCTAGAAGGTACACAGTTCTCTAAAACGCCTTCAGCATTTATAGTTTATAGACATTTTGCTGATGGAAATGACTGGTGTGAGCTGAAACCTTTTTGAATTTGAATTTGCATGTGTCTAATAATTCCTTATACTGAGCTTTAGGCATGTCCTTTTTTTTCTTTTCCTTTTTTTTAAAGAGTGAGTACAACTTCCCTCCTCTTATTGACTTCTTGAAAAATTTCTCATGTGTTGAATTTTCTTGCCTATTCCCTACCCCAGGGCATTTTTCAGGGCAGGTGTCATTTAGAGCCCTGCAGTCCTTGTGACTATTAAGCAACCATTAGCACTGGGTTTAATGTTGCTGTTGTGGGAAACAGCCACAAGGCGGCAGCATTATTACGTTCTCATCTCTTGTTACTAGGGCAACAGAATCTTCCTGGAAGTAGTGTTCCGTGGTTGTAAATTAGAGTGGAATGTGCTGGGACGAGCCCCCAGAAGTTTATGTCTCCTTACTTATGTTTGTTTATTAAATTTAATTCTATTTCTTTTTGGAGTAAATTTGATTAGAGTTTTTTGATTGTCTGGCTGTACAGAATCTGCTCAATGATTCCTACATATGTCTGTTCATCTTCGGATTCTGTTACCATGTATGTGAATACAGAATGTATATTTTAAAGGTATTGGTGATTATATAATTCATATAGTTTATCTGTTATATGTTTATATGCATGTAACATACATTAGTATATTTATGTTAATCCCATAGTCCTAATTTACCCATCCTCCCCCCTTTCATTTTGGCTAACCATTAGTTTATTTCATAAGTCTGTGAGTGTCTTTTTCTGTGGAAATATGTTCATTGGTAGCAATCTTAGGATAACATGTATAAATGATATCATAGGATATTTGTCATACCCTTTTGACTTACTTAACCTTATATTATTATTTCTAGGCTCTCCTGTAGTCCTGAAAACGGCATTGTTCATTTTTTTCCCGAGGCTACTATTCCATTCTGTCCATATACCACTTCTTCTCTGTCCATTCATCTGTTTATGGACCTTTTTTTGCTTCCATGTCTTGGCTATTTCAGTATTGCTGCAGTGCACATTTGACTGCCTGTGTCTTTCCGATTCTGGTGGTCTTAGGTTATAAGCCCGAGAGGTGCCCTGCCGCATCATATGGTAGCTCAATTTCTACCTTTTCAAGCGGCTCCATTCAGTTTGCGTTAGTGCTGTTACCACTTTACATCCCAGCAGCAGATAGAAGGTACACATTTCTCTAAAACCCCTTCAGCATTTATAGTTTGTAGACTTTTGCTGATGGCCATTTGACTGTTGTGAGCTGAAACCTTTATGGAGGTTGGATACGCATGTGGCGAATAATTCCTTATACTGATCTTTAGGCATATCCTTTTTCTTCTTTTCCTTTTTTTGTTAAAGTGTGAGTACAACTTCCCTCTTCATATTCACTTTTTGAAAAATTTCTCATGTGTTGAATTTTCTTGCCTATTCCCTACCCAAGGGCACTTTTTGAGGGCAGGTGTCATTTAGACCCCTGCAGTCGTTGTGACTATTAAGCAACCATTAGCACTGGGTTTAAAGCTGCTGTTGTGGGAAACAGCCACAAGGCGGCAGCATTATTACGTTCTCAACTCTTGTTACTAGGGCAACAGAATCTTCCTGGAGGTAGTGTTCTGAGGTTGTAAATTAGAGTGGAATGTGCTGGGACAAGCCCCCAGAAGTTTATGTCTCCTTACTTATGTTTGTTTTTTAAATTTCATTTCTATTTCTTATCAGCGTAAATTTGATTAGAGTGTTTTGATTGCCTGGCTGTACAGGATCTGCTCAATGATTCATACATATGTCTGTTCATCTTCGGGTCCTGTTACCATGTATGTGATTACAAAATGTATATTTTAAAGGTATTGGTGATTATATAATTCATACAGTTTATCTGTTATATGTTGTTATACACTTAACATACATTAGTATATGTATGTTAACCCCATAGTCCTAATTTACCCATCCTCCCACCTTTCATTTTGCTAACCATTAGTTTATTTCATAAGTCTGTGAGTGTCTTTTTCTGTGGAAATATGTTCATTGGTAGCAATCTTAGGATAACATGTATAAATGATATCATAGGATAATTGTCATACCCTTTTGACTTACTTAACCTTATATGATTATTTCTAGGCTCTACTGTAGTCCTGAAAACGGCATTGTTCATTTTTTCCCTGAGGCTACTATTCCATTCTGTCCATATACCACTTCTGCTCTGTCCATTCATCTGTTTATGGACATTTTTTTTGCTTCCATGTCTTTGCTATTTCAGTATTGCTGCAGTGCACATTTGACTGCCTGTGTCTTTCCGATTCTGGTAGTCTTAGGTTATAAGCCCATGAGGTGCCCTGCTGCATCATATGGTAGCTCAATTTTTACCTTTTCAAGCAGCTCCATTCAGTTTGCGTTAGTGCTGTTACCACTTTACATCCCACCAGCAGCTAGAAGGTACACAGTTCTCTAAAACCCCTTCAGCATTTATAGTTTATAGACATTTTGCTGATGGAAATGACTGGTGTGAGCAGAAACCTTGTTGAATTTGCATTTGCATGTGTCTAATAATTCCTTATACTGAGCTTTAGGCATGTCCTTTTTTTTCTTTTCCTTTTTTTTTAAAGAGTGAGTACAACTTCCCTCCTCTTATTGACTTCTTGAAAAATTTCTCATGTGTTGAATTTTCTTGCCTATTCCCTACCCCAGGGCATTTTTCAGGGCAGGTGTCATTTAGAGCCCTGCAGTCCTTGTGACTATTAAGCAACCATTAGCACTGGGTTTAATGCTGCTGTTGTGGGAAACAGCCACAAGGCGGCAGCATTATTACGTTCTCATCTCTTGTTACTAGGGCAACAGAATCTTCCTGGAGGTAGTGTTCCGTGGTTGTAAATTAGAGTGGAATGTGCTGGGACGAGCCCCCAGAAGTTTATGTCTCCTTACTTATGTTTGTTTTTTAAATTTAATTCTATTTCTTTTTGGAGTAAATTTGATTAGAGGTTTTTGATTGTCTGGCTGTACAGAATCTGCTCAATGATTCCTACATATGTCTGTTCATCTTCGGATTCTGTTACCATGTATGTGAATACAGAATGTATATTTTAAAGGTATTGGTGATTATATAATTCATATAGTTTATCTGTTATATGTTTATATGCATGTAACATACATTAGTATATTTATGTTAATCCCATAGTCCTAATTTACCCATCCTCCCCCCTTTCATTTTGGCTAACCATTAGTTTATTTCATAAGTCTGTGAGTGTCTTTTTCTGTGGAAATATGTTCATTGGTAGCAATCTTAGGATAACATGTATAAATGATATCATAGGATATTTCTCGTACCCTTTTGAGTTACTTAACGTTATATGATTATTTCTAGGCTCAACTGTAGTCCTGAAAACGGCATTGTTCATTTTTTTCCCGAGGCTACTATTCTATTTGGTACGTATACCACTTCTTCTTTGTCCATTCATCTGTTTATGAACCTTTTTTCTGCTTCCATGTCTTGGCTATTTCAATATTGCTGCAGTGCTCATTTGCCTGCCTGTGTCTTTCCGATTCAGGTGGTCTTAGGTTATAGGCCCAAAAGGTGACCTGCCGCATCATATGGTAGCTCAATTTTTATCTTTTCAAGCAGCTCCATTCAGTTTGTGTTAGTGCTGTTACCACTTTACATCCCACCAGCAGCTAGAAGGTACACAGTTCTCTAAAACCCCTTCAGCATTTATAGTTTGTAGACATTTTGCTGATGGAAACGATTGGTGTGAGCTGAAACCTTTTTCCATTTGAATTTGCATGTGTCTAATAATTCATTCTAC
The DNA here is from genome assembly GCF_965194805.1 of Balaenoptera borealis. Taxonomy (NCBI): domain Eukaryota; kingdom Metazoa; phylum Chordata; class Mammalia; order Artiodactyla; family Balaenopteridae; genus Balaenoptera; species Balaenoptera borealis. The sequence goes on along the minus strand of NW_028122678.1, from coordinate 50,566 downwards.
TGAGCTTTAGGCATGTCCTTTTTTTTCTTTTCCTTTTTTTTTAAAGAGTGAGTACAACTTCCCTCCTCTTATTGATTTCTTGAAAAATTTCTCATGTGTTGAATATTCTTGCCTATTCCTTACCCCAGGGCATTTTTCAGGGCAGGTGTCATTTAGAGCCCTGCAGTCCATGTGACTATTAAGCAACCATTAGCACTGGGTTTAAAGCTGCTGTTGTGAGAAAGAGCCACAAGGCGGCAGCATTATTACGTTCTCATCTCTTGTTACTAGGGCAACAGAATCTTCCTGGAGGTAGTGTTCCGAGGTTGTAAATTAGAGTGGAATGTGCTGGGACAAGCCCCCAGAAGTTTATGTCTCCTTACTTAGGTTTGTTTTTTAAATTTAATTTCTATTTCTTATCGGAGTAAATTTGATTAGAGTGTTTTGATTGTCTGGCTGTACAGAAACTGCTCAATGATTCCTACATATATCTGTTCATCTTCGGAATCTGTTACCATGTATGTGATTACAGAATGTATATTTTAAAGGTATTGGTGATTATATAATTCATACAGTTTATCTGTTATATGTTTTTATACACTTAACATACATTAGTATATGTATGTTAACCCCATAGTCCTAGTTAACCCATCCTCCCACCTTTCATTTTGGCTAACCATTAGTTTATTTCATAAGTCTGTGAGTGTCTTTTTCTGTGGAAATATGTTCATTGGTAGCAATCTTAGGATAACATGTATAAATGTTATCATAGGATATTTGTCGTACCCTTTTGAGTTACTTAACGTTATATGATTATTTCTAGGCTCAACTGTAGTCCTGAAAACGGCATTGTTCATTTTTTTCCCGAGGCTACTATTCTATTTGGTACGTATACCACTTCTTCTTTGTCCATTCATCTGTTTATGAACCTTTTTTCTGCTTCCATGTCTTGGCTATTTCAATATTGCTGCAGTGCTCATTTGCCTGCCTGTGTCTTTCCGATTCAGGTGGTCTTAGGTTATAGGCCCAAAAGGTGACCTGCCGCATCATATGGTACCTCAATTTTTATCTTTTCAAGCAGCTCCATTCAGTTTGTGTTAGTGCTGTTACCACTTTACATCCCACCAGCAGCTAGAAGGTACACAGTTCTCTAAAACCCCTTCAGCATTTATAGTTTGTAGACATTTTGCCAATGGAAACGATTGGTGTGAGCTGAAACCTTTTTCCATTTGAATTTGCATGTGTCTAATAATTCATTCTACTGAGCTTTAGGTATGTCCATTTTTTTTCTTTTCCTTTTTTTTTAAAGAGTGAGTACAACTTCCCTCCTCTTATTGATTTCTTGAAAAATTTCTCATGTGTTGAATATTCTTGCCTATTCCTTACCCCAGGGCATTTTTCAGGGCAGGTGTCATTTAGAGCCCTGCAGTCCATGTGATTATTAAGCAACCATTAGCACTGGGTTTAAAGCTGCTGTTGTGGGAAAGAGCCACAAGGCGGCAGCATTATTACGTTCTCATCTCTTGTTACTAGGGCAACAGAATCTTCCTGGAGGTAGTGTTCCGAGGTTGTAAATTAGAGTGGAATGTGCTGGGACAAGCCCCCAGAAATTTATGTCTCCTTACTTAGGTTTGTTTTTTAAATTTAATTTCTATTTCTTATCGGAGTAAATTTGATTAGAGTGTTTTGATTGTCTGGCTGTACAGAAACTGCTCAATGATTCCTACATATGTCTGTTCATCTTCGGATTCTGTTACCATGTATGTGATTACAGAATGTATATTTTAAAGGTATTGGTGATTATATAATTCATACAGTTTATCTGTTATATGTTTTTATACACTTAACATACATTAGTATATGTATGTTAACCCCATAGTCCTAATTTACCCGTCCTCCCACCTTTCATTTTGGCTAACAATTAGTTTATTTCATAAGTCTGTGAGTGTCTTTTTCTGTGGAAATATGTTCATTGGTAGCAATCTTAGGATAACATGTATAAATGATATCATAGGATAATTGTCATACCCTTTTGACTTACTTAACCTTATATGATTATTTCTAGGCTCTACTGTAGTCCTGAAAACGGCATTGTTCATTTTTTCCCCGAGGCTACTATTCCATTCTGTCCATATACCACTTCTTCTCTGTCCATTCATCTGTTTATGGACATTTTTTTTGCTTCCATGTCTTTGCTATTTCAATATTGCTGCAGTGCACATTTGACTGCCTGTGTCTTTCCGATTCTGGTAGTCTTAGGTTATAAGCCCAAGAGGTGCCCTGCCGCATCATATGGTAGCTCAATTTTTATCTTTTCAAGCAGCTCCATTCAGTTTGCGTTAGTGCTGTTACCACTTTACATCCCACCAGCAGCTAGAAGGTACACAGTTCTCTAAAACCCCTTCAGCATTTATAGTTTGTAGACATTTTGCTGATGGAAACGACTGGTGTGAGCTGAAACCTTTTTGAATTTGAATTTGCATGTGTCTAATAATTCATTCTACTGAGCTTTAGGCATGTCCTTTTTTTTCTTTTCCTTTTTTTTTAAAGAGTGAGTACAACTTCCCTCCTCTTATTGACTTCTTGAAAAATTTCTCATGTGTTGAATATTCTTGCCTATTCCCTACCCCAGGGCATTTTTCAGGGCAGGTGTCATTTAGAGCCCTGCAGTCCATGTGACTATTAAGCAACCATTAGCACTGGGTTTAAAGCTGCTGTTGTGGGAAAGAGCCACAAGGCGGCAGCATTATTACGTTCTCATCTCTTGTTACTAGGGCAACAGAATCTTCCTGGAGGTAGTGTTCCGAGGTTGTAAATTAGAGTGGAATGTGCTGGGACAAGCCCCCAGAAGTTTATGTCTCCTTACTTAGGTTTGTTTTTTAAATTTAATTTCTATTTCTTATCTGAGTAAATTTGATTAGAGTGTTTTGATTGTCTGGCTGTACAGAAACTGCTCAATGATTCCTACATATGTCTGTTCATCTTCGGATTCTGTTACCATGTATGTGATTACAGAATGTATATTTTAAAGGTATTGGTGATTATATAATTCATACAGTTTATCTGTTATATGTTTTTATACACTTAACATACATTAGTATATGTATGTTAACCCCATAGTCCTAGTTTACCCATCCTCCCACCTTTCATTTTGTCTAACCATTAGTTTATTTCATAAGTCTGTGAGTGTCTTTTTCTGTGGAAATATGTTCATTGGTAGCTATCTTAGGATAACATGTATAAATGTTATCATAGGATATTTGTCGTACCCTTTTGAGTTACTTAACCTTATATGATTATTTCTAGGCTCAACTGTAGTCCTGAAAACGGCATTGTTCATTTTTTTCCCGAGGCTACTATTCTATTTGGTACGTATACCACTTCTTCTTTGTCCATTCATCTGTTTATGAACCTTTTTTCTGCTTCCATGTCTTGGCTATTTCAATATTGCTGCAGTGCTCATTTGCCTGACTGTGTCTTTCCGATTCAGGTGGTCTTAGGTTATAGGCCCAAAAGGTGACCTGCCGCATCATATGGTAGCTCAATTTTTACCTTTTCAAGCAGCTCCATTCAGTTTGCGTTAGTGCTGTTACCACTTTACATCCCAGCAGCAGATAGAAGGTATACATTTCTGTAAAACCCCTTCAGCATTTATAGTTTGTAGACTTTTTGCTGATGGCCATTTGACTGGTGTGAGCTGAAACCTTTTTGGAGGTTGGATACGCATGTGGCGAATAATTCCTTATACTGATCTTTAGGCATATCCTTTTTCTTCTTTTCCTTTTTTTGTTAAAGTGTGAGTACAACTTCCCTCTTCATATTCACTTTTTGAAAAATTTCTCATGTGTTGAATTTTCTTGCGTATTCCCTACCCCAGGGCATTTTTTGAGGGCAGGTGTCATTTAGACCCCTGCAGTCGTTTTGACTATTAAGCAACCATTAGCACTGGGTTTAAAGCTGCTGTTGTGGGAAACAGCCACAAGGCGGCAGCATTATTATGTTCTCAACTCTTGTTACTATGGCAACAGAGTCTTCCTGGAGGTAGTGTTCCGAGGTTGTAAATTAGAGTGGAATGTGCTGGGACAAGCCTCCAGAAGTTTATGTCTCCTTACTTATGTTTGTTTTTTAAATTTAATTTCTATTTCTTATCGGAGTAAATTTGATTTTAGTGTTTTGATTGCCTGGCTGTACAGAATCTGCTCAATGATTCATACATATGTCTGTTCATCCTCGGGTCCTGTTACCATGTATGTGATTACAAAATGTATATTTTAAAGGTATTGGTGATTATATAATTCATACAGTTTATCTGTTATATGTTTTTATACACTTAACATACATTAGTATATGTATGTTAACCCCATAGTCCTAATTTACCCATCCTCCCACCTTTCATTTTGGCTAACCATTCGTTTATTTGATAAGTCTGTGAGTGTCTTTTTCTGTGGAAATATGTTCATTGGTAGCAATCTTAGGATAACATGTATAAATGTTATCATAGGATATTTGTCGTACCCTTTTGAGTTACTTAACGTTATATGATTATTTCTAGGCTCAACTGTAGTCCTGAAAACGGCATTGTTCATTTTTTTCCCGAGGCTACTATTCTATTTGGTACGTATACCACTTCTTCTTTGTCCATTCATCTGTTTATGAACCTTTTTTCTGCTTCCATGTCTTGGCTATTTCAATATTGCTGCAGTGCTCATTTGCCTGCCTGTGTCTTTCCGATTCAGGTGGTCTTAGGTTATAGGCCCAAAAGGTGACCTGCCGCATCATATGGTAGCTCAATTTTTATCTTTTCAAGCAGCTCCATTCAGTTTGTGTTAGTGCTGTTACCACTTTACATCCCACCAGCAGCTAGAAGGTACACAGTTCTCTAAAACCCCTTCAGCATTTATAGTTTGTAGACATTTTGCTGATGGAAACGATTGGTGTGAGCTGAAACCTTTTTCCATTTGAATTTGCATGTGTCTAATAATTCATTCTACTGAGGTTTAGGCATGTCCTTTTTTTTCTTTTCCTTTTTTTTTAAAGAGTGAGTACAACTTCCCTCCTCTTATTGATTTCTTGAAAAATTTCTCATGTGTTGAATATTCTTGCCTATTCCTTACCCCAGGGCATTTTTCAGGGCAGGTGTCATTTAGAGCCCTGCAGTCCATGTGATTATTAAGCAACCATTAGCACTGGGTTTAAAGCTGCTGTTGTGGGAAAGAGCCACAAGGCGGCAGCATTATTACGTTCTCATCTCTTGTTACTAGGGCAACAGAATCTTCCTGGAGGTAGTGTTCCGAGGTTGTAAATTAGAGTGGAATGTGCTGGGACAAGCCCCCAGAAGTTTATGTCTCCTTACTTAGGTTTGTTTTTTAAATTTAATTTCTATTTCTTATCGGAGTAAATTTGATTAGAGTGTTTTGATTGTCTGGCTGTACAGAAACTGCTCAATGATTCCTACATATGTCTGTTCATCTTCGGATTCTGTTACCATGTATGTGATTACAGAATGTATATTTTAAAGGTATTGGTGATTATATAATTCATACAGTTTATCTGTTATATGTTTTTATACACTTAACATACATTAGTATATGTATGTTAACCCCATAGTCCTAATTTACCCGTCCTCCCACCTTTCATTTTGGCTAACAATTAGTTTATTTCATAAGTCTGTGAGTGTCTTTTTCTGTGGAAATATGTTCATTGGTAGCAATCTTAGGATAACATGTATAAATGATATCATAGGATAATTGTCATACCCTTTTGACTTACTTGACCTTATATGATTATTTCTAGGCTCTACTGTAGTCCTGAAAACGGCATTGTTCATTTTTTCCCCGAGGCTACTATTCCATTCTGTCCATATACCACTTCTTCTCTGTCCATTCATCTGTTTATGGACATTTTTTTTGCTTCCATGTCTTTGCTATTTCAATATTGCTGCAGTGCACATTTGACTGCCTGTGTCTTTCCGATTCTGGTAGTCTTAGGTTATAAGCCCAAGAGGTGCCCTGCCGCATCATATGGTAGCTCAATTTTTACCTTTTCAAGCAGCTCCATTCAGTTTGCGTTAGTGCTGTTACCACTTTACATCCCACCAGCAGCTAGAAGGTACACAGTTCTCTAAAACGCCTTCAGCATTTATAGTTTATAGACATTTTGCTGATGGAAATGACTGGTGTGAGCTGAAACCTTTTTGAATTTGAATTTGCATGTGTCTAATAATTCCTTATACTGAGCTTTAGGCATGTCCTTTTTTTTCTTTTCCTTTTTTTTAAAGAGTGAGTACAACTTCCCTCCTCTTATTGACTTCTTGAAAAATTTCTCATGTGTTGAATTTTCTTGCCTATTCCCTACCCCAGGGCATTTTTCAGGGCAGGTGTCATTTAGAGCCCTGCAGTCCTTGTGACTATTAAGCAACCATTAGCACTGGGTTTAATGTTGCTGTTGTGGGAAACAGCCACAAGGCGGCAGCATTATTACGTTCTCATCTCTTGTTACTAGGGCAACAGAATCTTCCTGGAAGTAGTGTTCCGTGGTTGTAAATTAGAGTGGAATGTGCTGGGACGAGCCCCCAGAAGTTTATGTCTCCTTACTTATGTTTGTTTATTAAATTTAATTCTATTTCTTTTTGGAGTAAATTTGATTAGAGTTTTTTGATTGTCTGGCTGTACAGAATCTGCTCAATGATTCCTACATATGTCTGTTCATCTTCGGATTCTGTTACCATGTATGTGAATACAGAATGTATATTTTAAAGGTATTGGTGTTTATATAATTCATATAGTTTATCTGTTATATGTTTATATGCATGTAACATACATTAGTATATTTATGTTAATCCCATAGTCCTAATTTACCCATCCTCCCCCCTTTCATTTTGGCTAACCATTAGTTTATTTCATAAGTCTGTGAGTGTCTTTTTCTGTGGAAATATGTTCATTGGTAGCAATCTTAGGATAACATGTATAAATGATATCATAGGATATTTGTCATACCCTTTTGACTTACTTAACCTTATATTATTATTTCTAGGCTCTACTGTAGTCCTGAAAACGGCATTGTTCATTTTTTTCCCGAGGCTACTATTCCATTCTGTCCATATACCACTTCTTCTCTGTCCATTCATCTGTTTATGGACCTTTTTTTGCTTCCATGTCTTGGCTATTTCAGTATTGCTGCAGTGCACATTTGACTGCCTGTGTCTTTCCGATTCTGGTGGTCTTAGGTTATAAGCCCGAGAGGTGCCCTGCCGCATCATATGGTAGCTCAATTTCTACCTTTTCAAGCGGCTCCATTCAGTTTGCGTTAGTGCTGTTACCACTTTACATCCCAGCAGCAGATAGAAGGTACACATTTCTCTAAAACACCTTCAGCATTTATAGTTTGTAGACTTTTGCTGATGGCCATTTGACTGTTGTGAGCTGAAACCTTTATGGAGGTTGGATACGCATGTGGCGAATAATTCCTTATACTGATCTTTAGGCATATCCTTTTTCTTCTTTTCCTTTTTTTGTTAAAGTGTGAGTACAACTTCCCTCTTCATATTCACTTTTTGAAAAATTTCTCATGTGTTGAATTTTCTTGCCTATTCCCTACCCAAGGGCACTTTTTGAGGGCAGGTGTCATTTAGACCCCTGCAGTCGTTGTGACTATTAAGCAACCATTAGCACTGGGTTTAAAGCTGCTGTTGTGGGAAACAGCCACAAGGCGGCAGCATTATTACGTTCTCAACTCTTGTTACTAGGGCAACAGAATCTTCCTGGAGGTAGTGTTCTGAGGTTGTAAATTAGAGTGGAATGTGCTGGGACAAGCCCCCAGAAGTTTATGTCTCCTTACTTATGTTTGTTTTTTAAATTTCATTTCTATTTCTTATCAGCGTAAATTTGATTAGAGTGTTTTGATTGCCTGGCTGTACAGGATCTGCTCAATGATTCATACATATGTCTGTTCATCTTCGGGTCCTGTTACCATGTATGTGATTACAAAATGTATATTTTAAAGGTATTGGTGATTATATAATTCATACAGTTTATCTGTTATATGTTGTTATACACTTAACATACATTAGTATATGTATGTTAACCCCATAGTCCTAATTTACCCATCCTCCCACCTTTCATTTTGCTAACCATTAGTTTATTTCATAAGTCTGTGAGTGTCTTTTTCTGTGGAAATATGTTCATTGGTAGCAATCTTAGGATAACATGTATAAATATTATCATAGGATATTTGTCGTACCCTTTTCAGTTAGTTAACCTTATATGATTATTTCTAGGCTCAACTGTAGTCCTGAAAACGGCGTTGTTCATTTTTTTCCCCAGGCTACTATTCTATTTGGTACGTATACTACTTCTTCTTTGTCCATTCATCTGTTTATGAACCTTTTTTCTGCTTCCATGTCTTGGCTATTTCAATATTGCTGCAGTGCTCATTTGCCTGCCTGTGTCTTTCCGATTCAGGTGGTCTTAGGTTATAGGCCCAAAGGGTGACCTGCTGCATCATATGGTAGCTCAATTTTTACCTTGTCAAGAAGCTCCATTCAGTTTGCGTTAGTGCTGTTACCACTTTACATCCCACCAGCAGCTAGAAGGTACACAGTTGTCTAAAACCCCTTCAGCATTTATAGTTTATAGACATTTTGCTGATGGAAATGACTGGTGTGAGCTGAAACCTTTTTGAATTTGAATTTGCATGTGTCTAATAATTCCTTATACTGAGCTTTAGGCATGTCCTTTTTTTTCTTTTCCTTTTTTTTAAAGAGTGAGTACAACTTCCCTCCTCTTATTGACTTCTTGAAAAATTTCTCATGTGTTGAATTTTCTTGCCTATTCCCTACCCCAGGGCATTTTTCAGGGCAGGTGTCATTTAGAGCCCTGCAGTCCTTGTGACTATTAAGCAACTATTAGTACTGGGTTTAAAGCTGCTGTTGTGGGAAACAGCCACAAGGCCGCAGCATTATTACGTTCTCAACTCTTGTTACTACGGCAACAGAGTCTTCCTGGAGGTAGTGTTCCGAGGTTGTAAATTAGAGTGGAATGTGCTGGGACAAGCCCCCAGAAGTTTATGTCTCCTTACTTATGTTTGTTTTTTAAATTTAATTTCTATTTCTTATCAGAGTAAATTTGATTAGAGTGTTTTGATTGCCTGGCTGTACAGAATCTGCTCAATGATTCATACATATGTCTGTTCATCTTCGGGTCCTCTTACCATGTATGTGATTACAAAATGTATATTTTAAAGGTATTGGTGATTATATAATTCATACAGTTTATCTGTTATATGTTTTTATACACTTAACATACATTAGTATATGTATGTTAACCCCATAGTCCTAATTTACCCATCCTCCCACCTTTCATTTTGGCTAACCATTCGTTTATTTGATAAGTCTGTGAGTGTCTTTTTCTGTGGAAATATGTTCATTGGTAGCAATCTTAGGATAACATGTATAAATGTTTTCATAGGATATTTGTCGTACCCTTTTGAGTTACTTAACCTTATATGATTATTTCTAGGCTCAACTGTAGTCCTGAAAACGGCATTGTTCATTTTTTTCCCGAGGCTACTATTCTATTTGGTACGTATACCACTTCTTCTTTGTCCATTCATCTGTTTATGAACCTTTTTTCTGCTTCCATGTCTTGGCTATTTCAATATTGCTGCAGTGCTCATTTGCCTGCCTGTGTCTTTCCGATTCAGGTGGTCTTAGGTTATAGGCCCAAAAGGTGACCTGCCGCATCATATGGTAGCTCAATTTTTATCTTTTCAAGCAGCTCCATTCAGTTTGCGTTAGTGCTGTTACCACTTTACATCCCACCAGCAGCTAGAAGGTACACAGTTCTCTAAAACCCCTTCAGCATTTATAGTTTGTAGACATTTTGCTGATGGAAACGACTGGTGTGAGCTGAAACCTTTTTGAATTTGAATTTGCATGTGTCTAATAATTCATTCTACTGAGCTTTAGGCATGTCCTTTTTTTTCTTTTCCTTTTTTTTTAAAGAGTGAGTACAACTTCCCTCCTCTTATTGACTTCTTGAAAAATTTCTCATGTGTTGAATATTCTTGCCTATTCCCTACCCCAGGGCATTTTTCAGGGCAGGTGTCATTTAGAGCCCTGCAGTCCATGTGACTATTAAGCAACCATTAGCACTGGGTTTAAAGCTGCTGTTGTGGGAAAGAGCCACAAGGCGGCAGCATTATTACGTTCTCATCTCTTGTTACTAGGGCAACAGAATCTTCCTGGAGGTAGTGTTCCGAGGTTGTAAATTAGAGTGGAATGTGCTGGGACAAGCCCCCAGAAGTTTATGTCTCCTTACTTAGGTTTGTTTTTTAAATTTAATTTCTATTTCTTATCGGAGTAAATTTGATTAGAGTGTTTTGATTGTCTGGCTGTACAGAAACTGCTCAATGATTCCTACATATGTCTGTTCATCTTCGGATTCTGTTACCATGTATGTGATTACAGAATGTATATTTTAAAGGTATTGGTGATTATATAATTCATACAGTTTATCTGTTATATGTTTTTATACACTTAACATACATTAGTATATGTATGTTAACCCCATAGTCCTAGTTTACCCATCCTCCCACCTTTCATTTTGTCTAACCATTAGTTTATTTCATAAGTCTGTGAGTGTCTTTTTCTGTGGAAATATGTTCATTGGTAGCTATCTTAGGATAACATGTATAAATGTTATCATAGGATATTTGTCGTACCCTTTTGAGTTACTTAACCTTATATGATTATTTCTAGGCTCAACTGTAGTCCTGAAAACGGCATTGTTCATTTTTTTCCCGAGGCTACTATTCTATTTGGTACGTATACCACTTCTTCTTTGTCCATTCATCTGTTTATGAACCTTTTTTCTGCTTCCATGTCTTGGCTATTTCAATATTGCTGCAGTGCTCATTTGCCTGACTGTGTCTTTCCGATTCAGGTGGTCTTAGGTTATAGGCCCAAAAGGTGACCTGCCGCATCATATGGTAGCTCAATTTTTACCTTTTCAAGCAGCTCCATTCAGTTTGCGTTAGTGCTGTTACCACTTTACATCCCAGCAGCAGATAGAAGGTATACATTTCTGTAAAACCCCTTCAGCATTTATAGTTTGTAGACTTTTTGCTGATGGCCATTTGACTGGTGTGAGCTGAAACCTTTTTGGAGGTTGGATACGCATGTGGCGAATAATTCCTTATACTGATCTTTAGGCATATCCTTTTTCTTCTTTTCCTTTTTTTGTTAAAGTGTGAGTACAACTTCCCTCTTCATATTCACTTTTTGAAAAATTTCTCATGTGTTGAATTTTCTTGCGTATTCCCTACCCCAGGGCATTTTTTGAGGGCAGGTGTCATTTAGACCCCTGCAGTCGTTTTGACTATTAAGCAACCATTAGCACTGGGTTTAAAGCTGCTGTTGTGGGAAACAGCCACAAGGCGGCAGCATTATTATGTTCTCAACTCTTGTTACTATGGCAACAGAGTCTTCCTGGAGGTAGTGTTCCGAGGTTGTAAATTAGAGTGGAATGTGCTGGGACAAGCCTCCAGAAGTTTATGTCTCCTTACTTATGTTTGTTTTTTAAATTTAATTTCTATTTCTTATCGGAGTAAATTTGATTTTAGTGTTTTGATTGCCTGGCTGTACAGAATCTGCTCAATGATTCATACATATGTCTGTTCATCCTCGGGTCCTGTTACCATGTATGTGATTACAAAATGTATATTTTAAAGGTATTGGTGATTATATAATTCATACAGTTTATCTGTTATATGTTTTTATACACTTAACATACATTAGTATATGTATGTTAACCCCATAGTCCTAGTTAACCCATCCTCCCACCTTTCATTTTGGCTAACCATTAGTTTATTTGATAAGTCTGTGAGTGTCTTTTTCTGTGGAAATATGTTCATTGGTAGCAATCTTAGGATAACATGTATAAATGTTATCATAGGATATTTGTCGTACCCTTTTGAGTTACTTAACGTTATATGATTATTTCTAGGCTCAACTGTAGTCCTGAAAACGGCATTGTTCATTTTTTTCCCGAGGCTACTATTCTATTTGGTACGTATACCACTTCTTCTTTGTCCATTCATCTGTTTATGAACCTTTTTTCTGCTTCCATGTCTTGGCTATTTCAATATTGCTGCAGTGCTCATTTGCCTGCCTGTGTCTTTCCGATTCAGGTGGTCTTAGGTTATAGGCCCAAAAGGTGACCTGCCGCATCATATGGTAGCTCAATTTTTATCTTTTCAAGCAGCTCCATTCAGTTTGTGTTAGTGCTGTTACCACTTTACATCCCACCAGCAGCTAGAAGGTACACAGTTCTCTAAAACCCCTTCAGCATTTATAGTTTGTAGACATTTTGCTGATGGAAACGATTGGTGTGAGCTGAAACCTTTTTCCATTTGAATTTGCATGTGTCTAATAATTCATTCTACTGAGGTTTAGGCATGTCCTTTTTTTTCTTTTCCTTTTTTTTTAAAGAGTGAGTACAACTTCCCTCCTCTTATTGATTTCTTGAAAAATTTCTCATGTGTTGAATATTCTTGCCTATTCCTTACCCCAGGGCATTTTTCAGGGCAGGTGTCATTTAGAGCCCTGCAGTCCATGTGATTATTAAGCAACCATTAGCACTGGGTTTAAAGCTGCTGTTGTGGGAAAGAGCCACAAGGCGGCAGCATTATTACGTTCTCATCTCTTGTTACTAGGGCAACAGAATCTTCCTGGAGGTAGTGTTCCGAGGTTGTAAATTAGAGTGGAATGTGCTGGGACAAGCCCCCAGAAGTTTATGTCTCCTTACTTAGGTTTGTTTTTTAAATTTAATTTCTATTTCTTATCGGAGTAAATTTGATTAGAGTGTTTTGATTGCCTGGCTGTACAGGATCTGCTCAATGATTCATACATATGTCTGTTCATCTTCGGGTCCTGTTACCATGTATGTGATTACAAAATGTATATTTTAAAGGTATTGGTGATTATATAATTCATACAGTTTATCTGTTATATGTTTTTATACACTTAACATACATTAGTATATGTATGTTAACCCCATAGTCCTAATTTACCCGTCCTCCCACCTTTCATTTTGGCTAACAATTAGTTTATTTCATAAGTCTGTGAGTGTCTTTTTCTGTGGAAATATGTTCATTGGTAGCAATCTTAGGATAACATGTATAAATGATATCATAGGATAATTGTCATACCCTTTTGACTTACTTGACCTTATATGATTATTTCTAGGCTCTACTGTAGTCCTGAAAACGGCATTGTTCATTTTTTCCCCGAGGCTACTATTCCATTCTGTCCATATACCACTTCTTCTCTGTCCATTCATCTGTTTATGGACATTTTTTTTGCTTCCATGTCTTTGCTATTTCAATATTGCTGCAGTGCACATTTGACTGCCTGTGTCTTTCCGATTCTGGTAGTCTTAGGTTATAAGCCCAAGAGGTGCCCTGCCGCATCATATGGTAGCTCAATTTTTACCTTTTCAAGCAGCTCCATTCAGTTTGCGTTAGTGCTGTTACCACTTTACATCCCACCAGCAGCTAGAAGGTACACAGTTCTCTAAAACGCCTTCAGCATTTATAGTTTATAGACATTTTGCTGATGGAAATGACTGGTGTGAGCTGAAACCTTTTTGAATTTGAATTTGCATGTGTCTAATAATTCCTTATACTGAGCTTTAGGCATGTCCTTTTTTTTCTTTTCCTTTTTTTTAAAGAGTGAGTACAACTTCCCTCCTCTTATTGACTTCTTGAAAAATTTCTCATGTGTTGAATTTTCTTGCCTATTCCCTACCCCAGGGCATTTTTCAGGGCAGGTGTCATTTAGAGCCCTGCAGTCCTTGTGACTATTAAGCAACCATTAGCACTGGGTTTAATGTTGCTGTTGTGGGAAACAGCCACAAGGCGGCAGCATTATTACGTTCTCATCTCTTGTTACTAGGGCAACAGAATCTTCCTGGAAGTAGTGTTCCGTGGTTGTAAATTAGAGTGGAATGTGCTGGGACGAGCCCCCAGAAGTTTATGTCTCCTTACTTATGTTTGTTTATTAAATTTAATTCTATTTCTTTTTGGAGTAAATTTGATTAGAGTTTTTTGATTGTCTGGCTGTACAGAATCTGCTCAATGATTCCTACATATGTCTGTTCATCTTCGGATTCTGTTACCATGTATGTGAATACAGAATGTATATTTTAAAGGTATTGGTGTTTATATAATTCATATAGTTTATCTGTTATATGTTTATATGCATGTAACATACATTAGTATATTTATGTTAATCCCATAGTCCTAATTTACCCATCCTCCCCCCTTTCATTTTGGCTAACCATTAGTTTATTTCATAAGTCTGTGAGTGTCTTTTTCTGTGGAAATATGTTCATTGGTAGCAATCTTAGGATAACATGTATAAATGATATCATAGGATATTTGTCATACCCTTTTGACTTACTTAACCTTATATTATTATTTCTAGGCTCTACTGTAGTCCTGAAAACGGCATTGTTCATTTTTTTCCCGAGGCTACTATTCCATTCTGTCCATATACCACTTCTTCTCTGTCCATTCATCTGTTTATGGACCTTTTTTTGCTTCCATGTCTTGGCTATTTCAGTATTGCTGCAGTGCACATTTGACTGCCTGTGTCTTTCCGATTCTGGTGGTCTTAGGTTATAAGCCCGAGAGGTGCCCTGCCGCATCATATGGTAGCTCAATTTCTACCTTTTCAAGCGGCTCCATTCAGTTTGCGTTAGTGCTGTTACCACTTTACATCCCAGCAGCAGATAGAAGGTACACATTTCTCTAAAACACCTTCAGCATTTATAGTTTGTAGACTTTTGCTGATGGCCATTTGACTGTTGTGAGCTGAAACCTTTATGGAGGTTGGATACGCATGTGGCGAATAATTCCTTATACTGATCTTTAGGCATATCCTTTTTCTTCTTTTCCTTTTTTTGTTAAAGTGTGAGTACAACTTCCCTCTTCATATTCACTTTTTGAAAAATTTCTCATGTGTTGAATTTTCTTGCCTATTCCCTACCCAAGGGCACTTTTTGAGGGCAGGTGTCATTTAGACCCCTGCAGTCGTTGTGACTATTAAGCAACCATTAGCACTGGGTTTAAAGCTGCTGTTCTGGGAAACAGCCACAAGGCGGCAGCATTATTACGTTCTCAACTCTTGTTACTAGGGCAACAGAATCTTCCTGGAGGTAGTGTTCTGAGGTTGTAAATTAGAGTGGAATGTGCTGGGACAAGCCCCCAGAAGTTTATGTCTCCTTACTTATGTTTGTTTTTTAAATTTCATTTCTATTTCTTATCAGCGTAAATTTGATTAGAGTGTTTTGATTGCCTGGCTGTACAGGATCTGCTCAATGATTCATACATATGTCTGTTCATCTTCGGGTCCTGTTACCATGTATGTGATTACAAAATGTATATTTTAAAGGTATTGGTGATTATATAATTCATACAGTTTATCTGTTATATGTTGTTATACACTTAACATACATTAGTATATGTATGTTAACCCCATAGTCCTAATTTACCCATCCTCCCACCTTTCATTTTGCTAACCATTAGTTTATTTCATAAGTCTGTGAGTGTCTTTTTCTGTGGAAATATGTTCATTGGTAGCAATCTTAGGATAACATGTATAAATATTATCATAGGATATTTGTCGTACCCTTTTCAGTTAGTTAACCTTATATGATTATTTCTAGGCTCAACTGTAGTCCTGAAAACGGCGTTGTTCATTTTTTTCCCCAGGCTACTATTCTATTTGGTACGTATACTACTTCTTCTTTGTCCATTCATCTGTTTATGAACCTTTTTTCTGCTTCCATGTCTTGGCTATTTCAATATTGCTGCAGTGCTCATTTGCCTGCCTGTGTCTTTCCGATTCAGGTGGTCTTAGGTTATAGGCCCAAAGGGTGACCTGCTGCATCATATGGTAGCTCAATTTTTACCTTGTCAAGAAGCTCCATTCAGTTTGCGTTAGTGCTGTTACCACTTTACATCCCACCAGCAGCTAGAAGGTACACAGTTGTCTAAAACCCCTTCAGCATTTATAGTTTATAGACATTTTGCTGATGGAAATGACTGGTGTGAGCTGAAACCTTTTTGAATTTGAATTTGCATGTGTCTAATAATTCCTTATACTGAGCTTTAGGCATGTCCTTTTTTTTCTTTTCCTTTTTTTTAAAGAGTGAGTACAACTTCCCTCCTCTTATTGACTTCTTGAAAAATTTCTCATGTGTTGAATTTTCTTGCCTATTCCCTACCCCAGGGCATTTTTCAGGACAGGTGTCATTTAGAGCCCTGCAGTGCTTGTGACTATTAAGCAACTATTAGTACTGGGTTTAAAGCTGCTGTTGTGGGAAACAGCCACAAGGCCGCAGCATTATTACATTCTCAACTCTTGTTACTACGGCAACAGAGTCTTCCTGGAGGTAGTGTTCCGAGGTTGTAAATTAGAGTGGAATGTGCTGGGACAAGCCCCCAGAAGTTTATGTCTCCTTACTTATGTTTGTTTTTTAAATTTAATTTCTATTTCTTATCAGAGTAAATTTGATTAGAGTGTTTTGATTGCCTGGCTGTACAGAATCTGCTCAATGATTCATACATATGTCTGTTCATCTTCGGGTCCTCTTACCATGTATGTGATTACAAAATGTATATTTTAAAGGTATTGGTGATTATATAATTCATACAGTTTATCTGTTATATGTTTTTATACACTTAACATACATTAGTATATGTATGTTAACCCCATAGTCCTAGTTAACCCATCCTCCCACCTTTCATTTTGGCTAACCATTAGTTTATTTGATAAGTCTGTGAGTGTCTTTTTCTGTGGAAATATGTTCATTGGTAGCAATCTTAGGATAACATGTATAAATGTTATCATAGGATATTTGTCGTACCCTTTTGAGTTACTTAACGTTATATGATTATTTCTAGGCTCAACTGTAGTCCTGAAAACGGCATTGTTCATTTTTTCCCGAGGCTACTATTCTATTTGGTACGTATACCACTTCTTCTTTGTCCATTCATCTGTTTATGAACCTTTTTTCTGCTTCCATGTCTTGGCTATTTCAATATTGCTGCAGTGCTCATTTGCCTGCCTGTGTCTTTCCGATTCAGGTGGTCTTAGGTTATAGGCCCAAAAGGTGACCTGCCGCATCATATGGTAGCTCAATTTTTATCTTTTCAAGCAGCTCCATTCAGTTTGTGTTAGTGCTGTTACCACTTTACATCCCACCAGCAGCTAGAAGGTACACAGTTCTCTAAAACCCCTTCAGCATTTATAGTTTGTAGACATTTTGCTGATGGAAACGATTGGTGTGAGCTGAAACCTTTTTCCATTTGAATTTGCATGTGTCTAATAATTCATTCTACTGAGGTTTAGGCATGTCCTTTTTTTTCTTTTCCTTTTTTTTTAAAGAGTGAGTACAACTTCCCTCCTCTTATTGATTTCTTGAAAAATTTCTCATGTGTTGAATATTCTTGCCTATTCCTTACCCCAGGGCATTTTTCAGGGCAGGTGTCATTTAGAGCCCTGCAGTCCATGTGATTATTAAGCAACCATTAGCACTGGGTTTAAAGCTGCTGTTGTGGGAAAGAGCCACAAGGCGGCAGCATTATTACGTTCTCATCTCTTGTTACTAGGGCAACAGAATCTTCCTGGAGGTAGTGTTCCGAGGTTGTAAATTAGAGTGGAATGTGCTGGGACAAGCCCCCAGAAGTTTATGTCTCCTTACTTAGGTTTGTTTTTTAAATTAAATTTCTATTTCTTATCGGAGTAAATTTGATTAGAGTGTTTTGATTGTCTGGCTGTACAGAAACTGCTCAATGATTCCTACATATGTCTGTTCATCTTCGGATTCTGTTACCATGTATGTGATTACAGAATGTATATTTTAAAGGTATTGGTGATTATATAATTCATACAGTTTATCTGTTATATGTTTTTATACACTTAACATACATTAGTATATGTATGTTAACCCCATAGTCCTAATTTACCCGTCCTCCCACCTTTCATTTTGGCTAACAATTAGTTTATTTCATAAGTCTGTGAGTGTCTTTTTCTGTGGAAATATGTTCATTGGTAGCAATCTTAGGATAACATGTATAAATGATATCACAGGATAATTGTCATACCCTTTTGACTTACTTGACCTTATATGATTATTTCTAGGCTCTACTGTAGTCCTGAAAACGGCATTGTTCATTTTTTCCCCGAGGCTACTATTCCATTCTGTCCATATACCACTTCTTCTCTGTCCATTCATCTGTTTATGGACATTTTTTTTGCTTCCATGTCTTTGCTATTTCAATATTGCTGCAGTGCACATTTGACTGCCTGTGTCTTTCCGATTCTGGTAGTCTTAGGTTATAAGCCCAAGAGGTGCCCTGCCGCATCATATGGTAGCTCAATTTTTACCTTTTCAAGCAGCTCCATTCAGTTTGCGTTAGTGCTGTTACCACTTTACATCCCACCAGCAGCTAGAAGGTACACAGTTCTCTAAAACGCCTTCAGCATTTATAGTTTATAGACATTTTGCTGATGGAAATGACTGGTGTGAGCTGAAACCTTTTTGAATTTGAATTTGCATGTGTCTAATAATTCCTTATACTGAGCTTTAGGCATGTCCTTTTTTTTCTTTTCCTTTTTTTTAAAGAGTGAGTACAACTTCCCTCCTCTTATTGACTTCTTGAAAAATTTCTCATGTGTTGAATTTTCTTGCCTATTCCCTACCCCAGGGCATTTTTCAGGGCAGGTGTCATTTAGAGCCCTGCAGTCCTTGTGACTATTAAGCAACCATTAGCACTGGGTTTAATGTTGCTGTTGTGGGAAACAGCCACAAGGCGGCAGCATTATTACGTTCTCATCTCTTGTTACTAGGGCAACAGAATCTTCCTGGAAGTAGTGTTCCGTGGTTGTAAATTAGAGTGGAATGTGCTGGGACGAGCCCCCAGAAGTTTATGTCTCCTTACTTATGTTTGTTTATTAAATTTAATTCTATTTCTTTTTGGAGTAAATTTGATTAGAGTTTTTTGATTGTCTGGCTGTACAGAATCTGCTCAATGATTCCTACATATGTCTGTTCATCTTCGGATTCTGTTACCATGTATGTGAATACAGAATGTATATTTTAAAGGTATTGGTGTTTATATAATTCATATAGTTTATCTGTTATATGTTTATATGCATGTAACATACATTAGTATATTTATGTTAATCCCATAGTCCTAATTTACCCATCCTCCCCCCTTTCATTTTGGCTAACCATTAGTTTATTTCATAAGTCTGTGAGTGTCTTTTTCTGTGGAAATATGTTCATTGGTAGCAATCTTAGGATAACATGTATAAATGATATCATAGGATATTTGTCATACCCTTTTGACTTACTTAACCTTATATTATTATTTCTAGGCTCTACTGTAGTCCTGAAAACGGCATTGTTCATTTTTTTCCCGAGGCTACTATTCCATTCTGTCCATATACCACTTCTTCTCTGTCCATTCATCTGTTTATGGACCTTTTTTTGCTTCCATGTCTTGGCTATTTCAGTATTGCTGCAGTGCACATTTGACTGCCTGTGTCTTTCCGATTCTGGTGGTCTTAGGTTATAAGCCCGAGAGGTGCCCTGCCGCATCATATGGTAGCTCAATTTCTACCTTTTCAAGCGGCTCCATTCAGTTTGCGTTAGTGCTGTTACCACTTTACATCCCAGCAGCAGATAGAAGGTACACATTTCTCTAAAACACCTTCAGCATTTATAGTTTGTAGACTTTTGCTGATGGCCATTTGACTATTGTGAGCTGAAACCTTTATGGAGGTTGGATACGCATGTGGCGAATAATTCCTTATACTGATCTTTAGGCATATCCTTTTTCTTCTTTTCCTTTTTTTGTTAAAGTGTGAGTACAACTTCCCTCTTCATATTCACTTTTTGAAAAATTTCTCATGTGTTGAATTTTCTTGCCTATTCCCTACCCAAGGGCACTTTTTGAGGGCAGGTGTCATTTAGACCCCTGCAGTCGTTGTGACTATTAAGCAACCATTAGCACTGGGTTTAAAGCTGCTGTTGTGGGAAACAGCCACAAGGCGGCAGCATTATTACGTTCTCAACTCTTGTTACTAGGGCAACAGAATCTTCCTGGAGGTAGTGTTCTGAGGTTGTAAATTAGAGTGGAATGTGCTGGGACAAGCCCCCAGAAGTTTATGTCTCCTTACTTATGTTTGTTTTTTAAATTTCATTTCTATTTCTTATCAGCGTAAATTTGATTAGAGTGTTTTGATTGCCTGGCTGTACAGGATCTGCTCAATGATTCATACATATGTCTGTTCATCTTCGGGTCCTGTTACCATGTATGTGATTACAAAATGTATATTTTAAAGGTATTGGTGATTATATAATTCATACAGTTTATCTGTTATATGTTGTTATACACTTAACATACATTAGTATATGTATGTTAACCCCATAGTCCTAATTTACCCATCCTCCCACCTTTCATTTTGCTAACCATTAGTTTATTTCATAAGTCTGTGAGTGTCTTTTTCTGTGGAAATATGTTCATTGGTAGCAATCTTAGGATAACATGTATAAATATTATCATAGGATATTTGTCGTACCCTTTTCAGTTAGTTAACCTTATATGATTATTTCTAGGCTCAACTGTAGTCCTGAAAACGGCGTTGTTCATTTTTTTCCCCAGGCTACTATTCTATTTGGTACGTATACTACTTCTTCTTTGTCCATTCATCTGTTTATGAACCTTTTTTCTGCTTCCATGTCTTGGCTATTTCAATATTGCTGCAGTGCTCATTTGCCTGCCTGTGTCTTTCCGATTCAGGTGGTCTTAGGTTATAGGCCCAAAGGGTGACCTGCTGCATCATATGGTAGCTCAATTTTTACCTTGTCAAGAAGCTCCATTCAGTTTGCGTTAGTGCTGTTACCACTTTACATCCCACCAGCAGCTAGAAGGTACACAGTTGTCTAAAACCCCTTCAGCATTTATAGTTTATAGACATTTTGCTGATGGAAATGACTGGTGTGAGCTGAAACCTTTTTGAATTTGAATTTGCATGTGTCTAATAATTCCTTATACTGAGCTTTAGGCATGTCCTTTTTTTTCTTTTCCTTTTTTTTAAAGAGTGAGTACAACTTCCCTCCTCTTATTGACTTCTTGAAAAATTTCTCATGTGTTGAATTTTCTTGCCTATTCCCTACCCCAGGGCATTTTTCAGGACAGGTGTCATTTAGAGCCCTGCAGTGCTTGTGACTATTAAGCAACTATTAGTACTGGGTTTAAAGCTGCTGTTGTGGGAAACAGCCACAAGGCCGCAGCATTATTACGTTCTCAACTCTTGTTACTACGGCAACAGAGTCTTCCTGGAGGTAGTGTTCCGAGGTTGTAAATTAGAGTGGAATGTGCTGGGACAAGCCCCCAGAAGTTTATGTCTCCTTACTTATGTTTGTTTTTTAAATTTAATTTCTATTTCTTATCAGAGTAAATTTGATTAGAGTGTTTTGATTGCCTGGCTGTACAGAATCTGCTCAATGATTCATACATATGTCTGTTCATCTTCGGGTCCTCTTACCATGTATGTGATTACAAAATGTATATTTTAAAGGTATTGGTGATTATATAATTCATACAGTTTATCTGTTATATGTTTTTATACACTTAACATACATTAGTATATGTATGTTAACCCCATAGTCCTAATTTACCCATCCTCCCACCTTTCATTTTGGCTAACCATTCGTTTATTTGATAAGTCTGTGAGTGTCTTTTTCTGTGGAAATATGTTCATTGGTAGCAATCTTAGGATAACATGTATAAATGTTTTCATAGGATATTTGTCGTACCCTTTTGAGTTACTTAACCTTATATGATTATTTCTAGGCTCAACTGTAGTCCTGAAAACGGCATTGTTCATTTTTTTCCCGAGGCTACTATTCTATTTGGTACGTATACCACTTCTTCTTTGTCCATTCATCTGTTTATGAACCTTTTTTCTGCTTCCATGTCTTGGCTATTTCAATATTGCTGCAGTGCTCATTTGCCTGCCTGTGTCTTTCCGATTCAGGTGGTCTTAGGTTATAGGCCCAAAAGGTGACCTGCCGCATCATATGGTAGCTCAATTTTTATCTTTTCAAGCAGCTCCATTCAGTTTGCGTTAGTGCTGTTACCACTTTACATCCCACCAGCAGCTAGAAGGTACACAGTTCTCTAAAACCCCTTCAGCATTTATAGTTTGTAGACATTTTGCTGATGGAAACGACTGGTGTGAGCTGAAACCTTTTTGAATTTGAATTTGCATGTGTCTAATAATTCATTCTACTGAGCTTTAGGCATGTCCTTTTTTTTCTTTTCCTTTTTTTTTAAAGAGTGAGTACAACTTCCCTCCTCTTATTGACTTCTTGAAAAATTTCTCATGTGTTGAATATTCTTGCCTATTCCCTACCCCAGGGCATTTTTCAGGGCAGGTGTCATTTAGAGCCCTGCAGTCCATGTGACTATTAAGCAACCATTAGCACTGGGTTTAAAGCTGCTGTTGTGGGAAAGAGCCACAAGGCGGCAGCATTATTACGTTCTCATCTCTTGTTACTAGGGCAACAGAATCTTCCTGGAGGTAGTGTTCCGAGGTTGTAAATTAGAGTGGAATGTGCTGGGACAAGCCCCCAGAAGTTTATGTCTCCTTACTTAGGTTTGTTTTTTAAATTTAATTTCTATTTCTTATCGGAGTAAATTTGATTAGAGTGTTTTGATTGTCTGGCTGTACAGAAACTGCTCAATGATTCCTACATATGTCTGTTCATCTTCGGATTCTGTTACCATGTATGTGATTACAGAATGTATATTTTAAAGGTATTGGTGATTATATAATTCATACAGTTTATCTGTTATATGTTTTTATACACTTAACATACATTAGTATATGTATGTTAACCCCATAGTCCTAGTTTACCCATCCTCCCACCTTTCATTTTGTCTAACCATTAGTTTATTTCATAAGTCTGTGAGTGTCTTTTTCTGTGGAAATATGTTCATTGGTAGCTATCTTAGGATAACATGTATAAATGTTATCATAGGATATTTGTCGTACCCTTTTGAGTTACTTAACCTTATATGATTATTTCTAGGCTCAACTGTAGTCCTGAAAACGGCATTGTTCATTTTTTTCCCGAGGCTACTATTCTATTTGGTACGTATACCACTTCTTCTTTGTCCATTCATCTGTTTATGGACATTTTTTTTGCTTCCATGTCTTTGCTATTTCCATATTGCTGCAGTGCACATTTGACTGCCTGTGTCTTTCCGATTCTGGTAGTCTTAGGTTATAAGCCGAAGAGGTGCCCTGCCCCATCATATGGTAGCTCAATTTTTACCTTTTCAAGCAGCTCCATTCAGTTTGCATTAGTGCTGTTACCACTTTTCATCCCAGCAGCAGATAGAAGGTATACATTTCTCTAAAACCCCTTCAGCATTTATAGTTTGTAGACTTTTTGCTGATGGCCATTTGACTGGTGTGAGCTGAAACCTTTTTGGAGGTTGGATACGCATGTGGCGAATAATTCCTTGTACTGATCTTTAGGCATATCCTTTTTCTTCTTTTCCTTTTTTTGTTAAAGTGTGAGTACAACTGCCCTCTTCATATTCACTTTTTAAAAAATTTCTCATGTGTTGAATTTTCTTGCGTATTCCCTACCCCAGGGCATTTTTTGAGGGCAGGTGTCATTTAGACCCCTGCAGTCGTTTTGACTATTAAGCAACCATTAGCACTGGGTTTAAAGCTGCTGTTGTGGGAAACAGCCACAAGGCGGCAGCATTATTACGTTCTCAACTCTTGTTACTATGGCAACAGAGTCTTCCTGGAGGTAGTGTTCCGAGGTTGTAAATTAGAGTGGAATGTGCTGTGACAAGCCCCCAGAAGTTTATGTCTCCTTACTTATGTTTGTTTTTTAAATTTAATTTCTATTTCTTATCGGAGTAAATTTGATTAGAGTGTTTTGATTGTCTGGCTGTACAGAAACTGCTCAATGATTCCTACATATGTCTGTTCATCTTCGGATTCTGTTACCATGTATGTGATTACAGAATGTATATTTTAAAGGTATTGGTGATTATATAATTCATACAGTTTATCTGTTATATGTTTTTATACACTTAACATACATTAGTATATGTATGTTAACCCCATAGTCCTAGTTTACCCATCCTCCCACCTTTCATTTTGTCTAACCATTAGTTTATTTCATAAGTCTGTGAGTGTCTTTTTCTGTGGAAATATGTTCATTGGTAGCTATCTTAGGATAACATGTATAAATGTTATCATAGGATATTTGTCGTACCCTTTTGAGTTACTTAACCTTATATGATTATTTCTAGGCTCAACTGTAGTCCTGAAAACGGCATTGTTCATTTTTTTCCCGAGGCTACTATTCTATTTGGTACGTATACCACTTCTTCTTTGTCCATTCATCTGTTTATGGACATTTTTTTTGCTTCCATGTCTTTGCTATTTCAGTATTGCTGCAGTGCACATTTGACTGCCTGTGTCTTTCCGATTCTGGTAGTCTTAGGTTATAAGCCCATGAGGTGCCCTGCTGCATCATATGGTAGCTCAATTTTTACCTTTTCAAGCAGCTCCATTCAGTTTGCGTTAGTGCTGTTACCACTTTACATCCCACCAGCAGCTAGAAGGTACACAGTTCTCTAAAACCCCTTCAGCATTTATAGTTTATAGACATTTTGCTGATGGAAATGACTGGTGTGAGCTGAAACCTTGTTGAATTTGCATTTGCATGTGTCTAATAATTCCTTATACTGAGCTTTAGGCATGTCCTTTTTTTTCTTTTCCTTTTTTTTTAAAGAGTGAGTACAACTTCCCTCCTCTTATTGACTTCTTGAAAAATTTCTCATGTGTTGAATTTTCTTGCCTATTCCCTACCCCAGGGCATTTTTCAGGGCAGGTGTCATTTAGAGCCCTGCAGTCCTTGTGACTATTAAGCAACCATTAGCACTGGGTTTAATGCTGCTGTTGTGGGAAACAGCCACAAGGCGGCAGCATTATTACGTTCTCATCTCTTGTTACTAGGGCAAGAGAATCTTCCTGGAGGTAGTGTTCCGTGGTTGTAAATTAGAGTGGAATGTGCTGGGACGAGCCCCCAGAAGTTTATGTCTCCTTACTTATGTTTGTTTTTTAAATTTAATACTATTTCTTTTTGGAGTAAATTTGATTAGAGTTTTTTGATTGTCTGGCTGTACAGAATCTGCTCAATGATTCCTACATATGTCTGTTCATCTTCGGATTCTGTTACCATGTATGTGAATACAGAATGTATATTTTAAAGGTATTGGTGATTATATAATTCATATAGTTTATCTGTTATATGTTTATATGCATGTAACATACATTAGTATATTTATGTTAATCCCATAGTCCTAATTTACCCATCCTCCCCCCTTTCATTTTGGCTAACCATTAGTTTATTTCATAAGTCTGTGAGTGTCTTTTTCTGTGGAAATATGTTCATTGGTAGCAATCTTAGGATAACATGTACAAATGATATCATAGGATATTTGTCATACCCTTTTGACTTACTTAACCTTATATTATTATTTCTAGGCTCTACTGTAGTCCTGAAAACGGCATTGTTCATTTTTTTCCCGAGGCTACTATTCCATTCTGTCCATATACCACTTCTTCTCTGTCCATTCATCTGTTTATGGACCTTTTTTTGCTTCCATGTCTTGGCTATTTCAGTATTGCTGCAGTGCACATTTGACTGCCTGTGTCTTTCCGATTCTGGTGGTCTTAGGTTATAAGCCCGAGAGGTGCCCTGCCGCATCATATGGTAGCTCAATTTCTACCTTTTCAAGCGGCTCCATTCAGTTTGCGTTAGTGCTGTTACCACTTTACATCCCAGCAGCAGATAGAAGGTACACATTTCTCTAAAACACCTTCAGCATTTATAGTTTGTAGACTTTTGCTGATGGCCATTTGACTGTTGTGAGCTGAAACCTTTATGGAGGTTGGATACGCATGTGGCGAATAATTCCTTATACTGATCTTTAGGCATATCCTTTTTCTTCTTTTCCTTTTTTTGTTAAAGTGTGAGTACAACTTCCCTCTTCATATTCACTTTTTGAAAAATTTCTCATGTGTTGAATTTTCTTGCCTATTCCCTACCCAAGGGCACTTTTTAGGGCAGGTGTCATTTAGACCCCTGCAGTCGTTGTGACTATTAAGCAACCATTAGCACTGGGTTTAAAGCTGCTGTTGTGGGAAACAGCCACAAGGCCGCAGCATTATTACGTTCTCAACTCTTGTTACTAGGGCAACAGAATATTCATGGAGGTAGTGTTCTGAGGTTGTAAATTAGAGTGGAATGTGCTGGGACAAGCCCCCAGAAGTTTATGTCTCCTTACTTATGTTTGTTTTTAAATTTCATTTCTATTTCTTATCAGTGTAAATTTGATTAGAGTGTTTTGATTGCCTGGCTGTACAGAATCTGCTCAATGATTCATACATATGTCTGTTCATCTTCGGGTCCTCTTACCATGTATGTGATTACAAAATGTATATTTTAAAGGTATTGGTGATTATATAATTCATACAGTTTATCTGTTATATGTTTTTATACACTTAACATACATTAGTATATGTATGTTAACCCCATAGTCCTAATTTACCCATCCTCCCACCTTTCATTTTGCTAACCATTAGTTTATTTCATAAGTCTGTGAGTGTCTTTTTCTGTGGGAAATATGTTCATTGGTAGCAATCTTAGGATAACATGTATAAATATTATCGTAGGATATTTGTCGTACCCTTTTGAGTTACTTAACCTTATATGATTATTTCTAGGCTCAACTGTAGTCCTGAAAACGGCATTGTTCATTTTTTTCCCGAGGCTACTATTCTATTTGGTACGTATACCACTTCTTCTTTGTCCATTCATCTGTTTATGAACCTTTTTTCTGCTTCCATGTCTTGGCTATTTCAATATTGCTGCAGTGCTCATTTGCCTGCCTGTGTCTTTCCGATTCAGGTGGTCTTAGGTTATAGGCCCAAAAGGTGACCTGCCGCATCATATGGTAGCTCAATTTTTATCTTTTCAAGCAGCTCCATTCAGTTTGCGTTAGTGCTGTTACCACTTTACATCCCACCAGGAGCTAGAAGGTACACAGTTCTCTAAAACCCCTTCAGCATTTATAGTTTGTAGACATTTTGCTGATGGAAACGACTGGTGTGAGCTGAAACCTTTTTGAATTTGAATTTGCATGTGTCTAATAATTTATTCTACTGAGGTTTAGGCATGTCCTTTTTTTTCTTTTCCTTTTTTTTTAAAGAGTGAGTACAACTTCCCTCCTCTTATTGACTTCTTGAAAAATTTCTCATGTGTTGAATATTCTTGCCTATTCCCTACCACAGGGCATTTTTCAGGGCAGGTGTCATTTAGAGCCCTGCAGTCCATGTGACTATTAAGCAACCATTAGCACTGGGTTTAAAGCTGCTGTTGTGGGAAAGAGCCACAAGGCGGCAGCATTATTACGTTCTCATCTCTTGTTACTAGGGCAACAGAATCTTCCTGGAGGTAGTGTTCCGAGGTTGTAAATTAGAGTGGAATGTGCTGGGACAAGCCCCCAGAAGTTTATGTCTCCTTACTTAGGTTTGTTTTTTATATTAAATTTCTATTTCTTATCGGAGTAAATTTGATTAGAGTGTTTTGATTGTCTGGCTGTACAGAATCTGCTAAAAGACTCCTACATATGTCTGTTCATCTTCGGATTCTGTTACCATGTATGTGATTACAGAATGTATATTTTAAAGGTATTGGTGATTATATAATTCATACAGTTTATCTGTTATATGTTTTTATACACTTAACATACATTAGTATATGTATGTTAACCCCATAGTCCTAATTTACCCATCCTCCCACCTTTCATTTTGGCTAACAATTAGTTTATTTCATAAGTCTGTGTGTGTCTTTTTCTGTGGAAATATGTTCATTGGTAGCAATCTTAGGATAACATGTATAAATGATATCATAGGATATTTGTCATACCCTTTTGACTTACTTAACCTTATATGATTATTTCTAGGCTCCACTGTAGTCGTAAAAACGCCATTGTTCATTTTTTTCGCGAAGTTACTATTCCATATGGTACATTTACCACTTCGTCTTTGTCCATTCATCTGTTTATGGACATTTTTTTTCCTTCCATGTCTTGGCTATTTCAATATTGCTGCAGTGCTCATTTGCCTGCCTGTGTCTTTCCGATTCAGGTGGTCTTAGGTTATAGGCCCAAAAGGTGACCTGCCGCATCATATGGTACCTCAATTTTTATCTTTTCAAGCAGCTCCATTCAGTTTGTGTTAGTGCTGTTACCACTTTACATCCCACCAGCAGCTAGAAGGTACACAGTTCTCTAAAACCCCTTCAGCATATATAGTTTGTAGACATTTTGCCAATGGAAACGATTGGTGTGAGCTGAAACCTTTTTCCATTTGAATTTGCATGTGTCTAATAATTCATTCTACTGAGCTTTAGGCATGTCCTTTTTTTTCTTTTCCTTTTTTTTTAAAGAGTGAGTACAACTTCCCTCCTCTTATTGATTTCTTGAAAAATTTCTCATGTGTTGAATATTCTTGCCTATTCCTTACCCCAGGGCATTTTTCAGGGCAGGTGTCATTTAGAGCCCTGCAGTCCATGTGACTATTAAGCAACCATTAGCACTGGGTTTAAAGCTGCTGTTGTGAGAAAGAGCCACAAGGCGGCATCATTATTACGTTCTCATCTCTTGTTACTAGGGCAACAGAATCTTCCTGGAGGTAGTGTTCCGAGGTTGTAAATTAGAGTGGAATGTGCTGGGACAAGCCCCCAGAAGTTTATGTCTCCTTACTTAGGTTTGTTTTTTAAATTTAATTTCTATTTCTTATCGGAGTAAATTTGATTAGAGTGTTTTGATTGTCTGGCTGTACAGAAACTGCTGAATGATTCCTACATATGTCTGTTCATCTTCGGAATCTGTTACCATGTATGTGATTACAGAATGTATATTTTAAAGGTATTGGTGATTATATAATTCATACAGTTTATCTGTTATATGTTTTTATACACTTAACATACATTAGTATATGTATGTTAACCCCATAGTCCTAATTTACCCATCCTCCCACCTTTCATTTTGGCTAACAATTAGTTTATTTCATAAGTCTGTGAGTGTCTTTTTCTGTGGAAATATGTTCATTGGTAGCAATCTTAGGATAACATGTATAAATGATATCATAGGATAATTGTCATACCCTTTTGACTTACTTAACCTTATATGATTATTTCTAGGCTCTACTGTAGTCCTGAAAACGGCATTGTTCATTTTTTCCCTGAGGCTACTATTCCATTCTGTCCATATACCACTTCTGCTCTGTCCATTCATCTGTTTATGGACATTTTTTTTGCTTCCATGTCTTTGCTATTTCAGTATTGCTGCAGTGCACATTTGACTGCCTGTGTCTTTCCGATTCTGGTAGTCTTAGGTTATAAGCCCATGAGGTGCCCTGCTGCATCATATGGTAGCTCAATTTTTACCTTTTCAAGCAGCTCCATTCAGTTTGCGTTAGTGCTGTTACCACTTTACATCCCACCAGCAGCTAGAAGGTACACAGTTCTCTAAAACCCCTTCAGCATTTATAGTTTATAGACATTTTGCTGATGGAAATGACTGGTGTGAGCAGAAACCTTGTTGAATTTGCATTTGCATGTGTCTAATAATTCCTTATACTGAGCTTTAGGCATGTCCTTTTTTTTCTTTTCCTTTTTTTTTAAAGAGTGAGTACAACTTCCCTCCTCTTATTGACTTCTTGAAAAATTTCTCATGTGTTGAATTTTCTTGCCTATTCCCTACCCCAGGGCATTTTTCAGGGCAGGTGTCATTTAGAGCCCTGCAGTCCTTGTGACTATTAAGCAACCATTAGCACTGGGTTTAATGCTGCTGTTGTGGGAAACAGCCACAAGGCGGCAGCATTATTACGTTCTCATCTCTTGTTACTAGGGCAACAGAATCTTCCTGGAGGTAGTGTTCCGTGGTTGTAAATTAGAGTGGAATGTGCTGGGACGAGCCCCCAGAAGTTTATGTCTCCTTACTTATGTTTGTTTTTTAAATTTAATTCTATTTCTTTTTGGAGTAAATTTGATTAGAGGTTTTTGATTGTCTGGCTGTACAGAATCTGCTCAATGATTCCTACATATGTCTGTTCATCTTCGGATTCTGTTACCATGTATGTGAATACAGAATGTATATTTTAAAGGTATTGGTGATTATATAATTCATACAGTTTATCTGTTATATGTTTTTATACACTTAACATACATTAGTATATGTATGTTAATCCCATAGTCCTAATTTACCCATCCTCCCCCCTTTCATTTTGGCTAACCATTAGTTTATTTCATAAGTCTGTGAGTGTCTTTTTCTGTGGAAATATGTTCATTGGTAGCAATCTTAGGATAACATGTATAAATGATATCATAGGATATTTGTCGTACCCTTTTGAGTTACTTAACGTTATATGATTATTTCTAGGCTCAACTGTAGTCCTGAAAACGGCATTGTTCATTTTTTTCCCGAGGCTACTATTCTATTTGGTACGTATACCACTTCTTCTTTGTCCATTCATCTGTTTATGAACCTTTTTTCTGCTTCCATGTCTTGGCTATTTCAATATTGCTGCAGTGCTCATTTGCCTGCCTGTGTCTTTCCGATTCAGGTGGTCTTAGGTTATAGGCCCAAAAGGTGACCTGCCGCATCATATGGTACCTCAATTTTTATCTTTTCAAGCAGCTCCATTCAGTTTGTGTTAGTGGTGTTACCACTTTACATCCCACCAGCAGCTAGAAGGTACACAGTTCTCTAAAACCCCTTCAGCATTTATAGTTTGTAGACATTTTGCCAATGGAAACGATTGGTGTGAGCTGAAACCTTTTTCCATTTGAATTTGCATGTGTCTAATAATTCATTCTACTGAGCTTTAGGCATGTCCTTTTTTTTTCTTTTCCTTTTTTTTTAAAGAGTGAGTACAACTTCCCTCCTCTTATTGATTTCTTGAAAAATTTCTCATGTGTTGAATATTCTTGCCTATTCCTTACCCCAGGGCATTTTTCAGGGCAGGTGTCATTTAGAGCCCTGCAGTCCATGTGATTATTAAGCAACCATTAGCACTGGGTTTAAAGCTGCTGTTGTGGGAAAGAGCCACAAGGCGGCAGCATTATTACGTTCTCATCTCTTGTTACTAGGGCAACAGAATCTTCCTGGAGGTAGTGTTCCGAGGTTGTAAATTAGAGTGGAATGTGCTGGGACAAGCCCCCAGAAGTTTATGTCTCCTTACTTAGGTTTGTTTTTTAAATTTAATTTCTATTTCTTATCGGAGTAAATTTGATTAGAGTGTTTTGATTGTCTGGCTGTACAGAAACTGCTCAATGATTCCTACATATGTCTGTTCATCTTCGGAATCTGTTACCATGTATGTGATTACAGAATGTATATTTTAAAGGTATTGGTGATTATATAATTCATACAGTTTATCTGTTATATGTTTTTATACACTTAACATACATTAGTATATGTATGTTAACCCCATAGTCCTAATTTACCCATCCTCCCACCTTTCATTTTGGCTAACAATTAGTTTATTTCATAAGTCTGTGAGTGTCTTTTTCTGTGGAAATATGTTCATTGGTAGCAATCTTAGGATAACATGTATAAATGATATCATAGGATAATTGTCATACCCTTTTGACTTACTTAACCTTATATGATTATTTCTAGGCTCTACTGTAGTCCTGAAAACGGCATTGTTCATTTTTTCCCTGAGGCTACTATTCCATTCTGTCCATATACCACTTCTGCTCTGTCCATTCATCTGTTTATGGACATTTTTTTTGCTTCCATGTCTTTGCTATTTCAGTATTGCTGCAGTGCACATTTGACTGCCTGTGTCTTTCCGATTCTGGTAGTCTTAGGTTATAAGCCCATGAGGTGCCCTGCTGCATCATATGGTAGCTCAATTTTTACCTTTTCAAGCAGCTCCATTCAGTTTGCGTTAGTGCTGTTACCACTTTACATCCCACCAGCAGCTAGAAGGTACACAGTTCTCTAAAACCCCTTCAGCATTTATAGTTTATAGACATTTTGCTGATGGAAATGACTGGTGTGAGCAGAAACCTTGTTGAATTTGCATTTGCATGTGTCTAATAATTCCTTATACTGAGCTTTAGGCATGTCCTTTTTTTTCTTTTCCTTTTTTTTTAAAGAGTGAGTACAACTTCCCTCCTCTTATTGACTTCTTGAAAAATTTCTCATGTGTTGAATTTTCTTGCCTATTCCCTACCCCAGGGCATTTTTCAGGGCAGGTGTCATTTAGAGCCCTGCAGTCCTTGTGACTATTAAGCAACCATTAGCACTGGGTTTAATGCTGCTGTTGTGGGAAACAGCCACAAGGCGGCAGCATTATTACGTTCTCATCTCTTGTTACTAGGGCAACAGAATCTTCCTGGAGGTAGTGTTCCGTGGTTGTAAATTAGAGTGGAATGTGCTGGGACGAGCCCCCAGAAGTTTATGTCTCCTTACTTATGTTTGTTTTTTAAATTTAATTCTATTTCTTTTTGGAGTAAATTTGATTAGAGGTTTTTGATTGTCTGGCTGTACAGAATCTGCTCAATGATTCCTACATATGTCTGTTCATCTTCGGATTCTGTTACCATGTATGTGAATACAGAATGTATATTTTAAAGGTATTGGTGATTATATAATTCATATAGTTTATCTGTTATATGTTTATATGCATGTAACATACATTAGTATATTTATGTTAATCCCATAGTCCTAATTTACCCATCCTCCCCCCTTTCATTTTGGCTAACCATTAGTTTATTTCATAAGTCTGTGAGTGTCTTTTTCTGTGGAAATATGTTCATTGGTAGCAATCTTAGGATAACATGTATAAATGATATCATAGGATATTTGTCGTACCCTTTTGAGTTACTTAACGTTATATGATTATTTCTAGGCTCAACTGTAGTCCTGAAAACGGCATTGTTCATTTTTTTCCCGAGGCTACTATTCTATTTGGTACGTATACCACTTCTTCTTTGTCCATTCATCTGTTTATGAACCTTTTTTCTGCTTCCATGTCTTGGCTATTTCAATATTGCTGCAGTGCTCATTTGCCTGCCTGTGTCTTTCCGATTCAGGTGGTCTTAGGTTATAGGCCCAAAAGGTGACCTGCCGCATCATATGGTAGCTCAATTTTTATCTTTTCAAGCAGCTCCATTCAGTTTGCGTTAGTGCTGTTACCACTTTACATCCCAGCAGCAGATAGAAGGTATACATTTCTGTAAAACCCCTTCAGCATTTATAGTTTGTAGACTTTTTGCTGATGGCCATTTGACTGGTGTGAGCTGAAACCTTTTTGGAGGTTGGATACGCATGTGGCGAATAATTCCTTATACTGATCTTTAGGCATATCCTTTTTCTTCTTTTCCTTTTTTTGTTAAAGTGTGAGTACAACTTCCCTCTTCATATTCACTTTTTGAAAAATTTCTCATGTGTTGAATTTTCTTGCGTATTCCCTACCCCAGGGCATTTTTTGAGGGCAGGTGTCATTTAGACCCCTGCAGTCGTTTTGACTATTAAGCAACCATTAGCACTGGGTTTAAAGCTGCTGTTGTGGGAAACAGCCACAAGGCGGCAGCATTATTATGTTCTCAACTCTTGTTACTACGGCAACAGAGTCTTCCTGGAGGTAGTGTTCCGAGGTTGTAAATTAGAGTGGAATGTGCTGGGACAAGCCTCCAGAAGTTTATGTCTCCTTACTTATGTTTGTTTTTTAAATTTAATTTCTATTTCTTATCGGAGTAAATTTGATTTTAGTGTTTTGATTGCCTGGCTGTACAGAATCTGCTCAATGATTCATACATATGTCTGTTCATCCTCGGGTCCTGTTACCATGTATGTGATTACAAAATGTATATTTTAAAGGTATTGGTGATTATATAATTCATACAGTTTATCTGTTATATGTTTTTATACACTTAACATACATTAGTATATGTATGTTAACCCCATAGTCCTAGTTAACCCATCCTCCCACCTTTCATTTTGGCTAACCATTAGTTTATTTCATAAGTCTGTGAGTGTCTTTTTCTGTGGAAATATGTTCATTGGTAGCAATCTTAGGATAACATGTATAAATGTTATCATAGGATATTTGTCGTACCCTTTTGAGTTACTTAACGTTATATGATTATTTCTAGGCTCAACTGTAGTCCTGAAAACGGCATTGTTCATTTTTTTCCCGAGGCTACTATTCTATTTGGTACGTATACCACTTCTTCTTTGTCCATTCATCTGTTTATGAACCTTTTTTCTGCTTCCATGTCTTGGCTATTTCAATATTGCTGCAGTGCTCATTTGCCTGCCTGTGTCTTTCCGATTCAGGTGGTCTTAGGTTATAGGCCCAAAAGGTGACCTGCCGCATCATATGGTAGCTCAATTTTTATCTTTTCAAGCAGCTCCATTCAGTTTGTGTTAGTGCTGTTACCACTTTACATCCCACCAGCAGCTAGAAGGTACACAGTTCTCTAAAACCCCTTCAGCATTTATAGTTTGTAGACATTTTGCTGATGGAAACGATTGGTGTGAGCTGAAACCTTTTTCCATTTGAATTTGCATGTGTCTAATAATTCATTCTACTGAGGTTTAGGCATGTCCTTTTTTTTCTTTGCCTTTTTTTTTAAAGAGTGAGTACAACTTCCCTCCTCTTATTGATTTCTTGAAAAATTTCTCATGTGTTGAATATTCTTGCCTATTCCTTACCCCAGGGCATTTTTCAGGGCAGGTGTCATTTAGAGCCCTGCAGTCCTTGTGACTATTAAGCAACTATTAGTACTGGGTTTAAAGCTGCTGTTGTGGGAAACAGCCACAAGGCCGCAGCATTATTACGTTCTCAACTCTTGTTACTACGGCAACAGAGTCTTCCTGGAGGTAGTGTTCCGAGGTTGTAAATTAGAGTGGTATGTGCTGGGACAAGCCCCCAGAAGTTTATGTCTCCTTACTTAGGTTTGTTTTTTAAATTTAATTTCTATTTCTTATCAGAGTAAATTTGATTAGAGTGTTTTGATTGCCTGTCTGTACAGAATCTGCTCAATGATTCATACATATGTCTGTTCATCTTCGGGTCCTGTTACCATGTATGTGATTACAAAATGTATATTTTAAAGGTATTGGTGATTATATAATTCATACAGTTTATCTGTTATATGTTTTTATACACTTAACATACATTAGTATATGTATGTTAACCCCATAGTCCTAATTTACCCATCCTCCCACCTTTCATTTTGGCTAACCATTCGTTTATTTGATAAGTCTGTGAGTGTCTTTTTCTGTGGAAATATGTTCATTGGTAGCAATCTTAGGATAACATGTATAAATGTTTTCATAGGATATTTGTCGTACCCTTTTGACTTACTTAACCTTATATGATTATTTCTAGGCTCCACTGTAGTCCTGAAAACGGCATTGTTCATTTTTTTCCCGAGGCTACTATTCTATTTGGTACGTATACCACTTCTTCTTTGTCCGTTCATCTGTTTATGAACCTTTTTTCTGCTTCCATGTCTTGGCTATTTCAATATTGCTGCAGTGCTCATTTGCCTGCCTGTGTCTTTCCGATTCAGGTGGTCTTAGGTTATAGGCCCAAAAGGTGACCTGCCGCATCATATGGTAGCTCAATTTTTATCTTTTCAAGCAGCTCCATTCAGTTTGCGTTAGTGCTGTTACCACTTTACATCCCACCAGCAGCTAGAAGGTACACAGTTCTCTAAAACCCCTTCAGCATTTATAGTTTGTAGACATTTTGCTGATGGAAACGACTGGTGTGAGCTGAAACCTTTTTGAATTTGAATTTGCATGTGTCTAATAATTCATTCTACTGAGCTTTAGGCATGTCCTTTTTTTTCTTTTCCTTTTTTTTTAAAGAGTGAGTACAACTTCCCTCCTCTTATTGACTTCTTGAAAAATTTCTCATGTGTTGAATTTTCTTGCCTATTCCCTACCCCAGGGCATTTTTCAGGGCAGGTGTCATTTAGAGCCCTGCAGTCCATGTGACTATTAAGCAACCATTAGCACTGGGTTTAAAGCTGCTGTTGTGGGAAAGAGCCACAAGGCGGCAGCATTATTACGTTCTCATCTCTTGTTACTAGGGCAACAGAATCTTCCTGGAGGTAGTGTTCCGAGGTTGTAAATTAGAGTGGAATGTGCTGGGACAAGCCCCCAGAAGTTTATGTCTCCTTACTTAGGTTTGTTTTTTAAATTTAATTTCTATTTCTTATCGGAGTAAATTTGATTAGAGTGTTTTGATTGTCTGGCTGTACAGAAACTGCTCAATGATTCCTACATATGTCTGTTCATCTTCGGATTCTGTTACCATGTATGTGATTACAGAATGTATATTTTAAAGGTATTGGTGATTATATAATTCATACAGTTTATCTGTTATATGTTTTTATACACTTAACATACATTAGTATATGTATGTTAACCCCATAGTCCTAGTTTACCCATCCTCCCACCTTTCATTTTGTCTAACCATTAGTTTATTTCATAAGTCTGTGAGTGTCTTTTTCTGTGGAAATATGTTCATTGGTAGCTATCTTAGGATAACATGTATAAATGTTATCATAGGATATTTGTCGTACCCTTTTGAGTTACTTAACGTTATATGATTATTTCTAGGCTCAACTGTAGTCCTGAAAACGGCATTGTTCATTTTTTTCCCGAGGCTACTATTCTATTTGGTACGTATACCACTTCTTCTTTGTCCATTCATCTGTTTATGGACATTTTTTTTGCTTCCATGTCTTTGCTATTTCCATATTGCTGCAGTGCACATTTGACTGCCTGTGTCTTTCCGATTCTGGTAGTCTTAGGTTATAAGCCGAAGAGGTGCCCTGCCGCATCATATGGTAGCTCAATTTTTACCTTTTCAAGCAGCTCCATTCAGTTTGCATTAGTGCTGTTATCACTTTTCATCCCAGCAGCAGATAGAAGGTATATATTTCTCTAAAACCCCTTCAGCATTTATAGTTTGTACACTTTTTGCTGATGGCCATTTGACTGGTGTGAGCTGAAACCTTTTTGGAGGTTGGATACGCATGTGGCGAATAATTCCTTATACTGATCTTTAGGCATATCCTTTTTCTTCTTTTCCTTTTTTTGTTAAAGTGTGAGTACAACTTCCCTCTTCATATTCACTTTTTGAAAAATTTCTCATGTGTTGAATTTTCTTGCGTATTCCCTACCCCAGGGCATTTTTTGAGGGCAGGTGTCATTTAGACCCCTGCAGTCGTTGTGACTATTAAGCAACCCTTAGCACTGGGTTTAAAGCTGCTGTTGTGGGAAACAGCCACAATGCGGCAGCATTATTACGTTCTCAACTCTTGTTACTATGGCAACAGAGTCTTCCTGGAGGTAGTGTTCCGAGGTTGTAAATTAGAGTGGAATGTGCTGGGACAAGCCTCCAGAAGTTTATGTCTCCTTACTTATGTTTGTTTTTTAAATTTAATTTCTATTTCTTATCGGAGTAAATTTGATTTTAGTGTTTTGATTGCCTGGCTGTACAGAATCTGCTCAATGATTCATACATATGTCTGTTCATCCTCGGGTCCTGTTACCATGTATGTGATTACAAAATGTATATTTTAAAGGTATTGGTGATTATATAATTCATACAGTTTATCTGTTATATGTTTTTATACACTTAACATACATTAGTATATGTATGTTAACCCCATAGTCCTAGTTAACCCATCCTCCCACCTTTCATTTTGGCTAACCATTAGTTTATTTCATAAGTCTGTGAGTGTCTTTTTCTGTGGAAATATGTTCATTGGTAGCAATCTTAGGATAACATGTATAAATGTTATCATAGGATATTTGTCGTACCCTTTTGAGTTACTTAACGTTATATGATTATTTCTAGGCTCAACTGTAGTCCTGAAAACGGCATTGTTCATTTTTTTCCCGAGGCTACTATTCTATTTGGTACGTATACCACTTCTTCTTTGTCCATTCATCTGTTTATGAACCTTTTTTCTGCTTCCATGTCTTGGCTATTTCAATATTGCTGCAGTGCTCATTTGCCTGCCTGTGTCTTTCCGATTCAGGTGGTCTTAGGTTATAGGCCCAAAAGGTGACCTGCCGCATCATATGGTACCTCAATTTTTATCTTTTCAAGCAGCTCCATTCAGTTTGTGTTAGTGCTGTTACCACTTTACATCCCACCAGCAGCTAGAAGGTACACAGTTCTCTAAAACCCCTTCAGCATATATAGTTTGTAGACATTTTGCCAATGGAAACGATTGGTGTGAGCTGAAACCTTTTTCCATTTGAATTTGCATGTGTCTAATAATTCATTCTACTGAGCTTTAGGCATGTCCTTTTTTTTCTTTTCCTTTTTTTTTAAAGAGTGAGTACAACTTCCCTCCTCTTATTGATTTCTTGAAAAATTTCTCATGTGTTGAATATTCTTGCCTATTCCTTACCCCAGGGCATTTTTCAGGGCAGGTGTCATTTAGAGCCCTGCAGTCCATGTGACTATTAAGCAACCATTAGCACTGGGTTTAAAGCTGCTGTTGTGAGAAAGAGCCACAAGGCGGCATCATTATTACGTTCTCATCTCTTGTTACTAGGGCAACAGAATCTTCCTGGAGGTAGTGTTCCGAGGTTGTAAATTAGAGTGGAATGTGCTGGGACAAGCCCCCAGAAGTTTATGTCTCCTTACTTAGGTTTGTTTTTTAAATTTAATTTCTATTTCTTATCGGAGTAAATTTGATTAGAGTGTTTTGATTGTCTGGCTGTACAGAAACTGCTAAATGATTCCTACATATGTCTGTTCATCTTCGGAATCTGTTACCATGTATGTGATTACAGAATGTATATTTTAAAGGTATTGGTGATTATATAATTCATACAGTTTATCTGTTATATGTTTTTATACACTTAACATACATTAGTATATGTATGTTAACCCCATAGTCCTAATTTACCCATCCTCCCACCTTTCATTTTGGCTAACAATTAGTTTATTTCATAAGTCTGTGAGTGTCTTTTTCTGTGGAAATATGTTCATTGGTAGCAATCTTAGGATAACATGTATAAATGATATCATAGGATAATTGTCATACCCTTTTGACTTACTTAACCTTATATGATTATTTCTAGGCTCTACTGTAGTCCTGAAAACGGCATTGTTCATTTTTTCCCTGAGGCTACTATTCCATTCTGTCCATATACCACTTCTGCTCTGTCCATTCATCTGTTTATGGACATTTTTTTTGCTTCCATGTCTTTGCTATTTCAGTATTGCTGCAGTGCACATTTGACTGCCTGTGTCTTTCCGATTCTGGTAGTCTTAGGTTATAAGCCCATGAGGTGCCCTGCTGCATCATATGGTAGCTCAATTTTTACCTTTTCAAGCAGCTCCATTCAGTTTGCGTTAGTGCTGTTACCACTTTACATCCCACCAGCAGCTAGAAGGTACACAGTTCTCTAAAACCCCTTCAGCATTTATAGTTTATAGACATTTTGCTGATGGAAATGACTGGTGTGAGCTGAAACCTTGTTGAATTTGCATTTGCATGTGTCTAATAATTCCTTATACTGAGCTTTAGGCATGTCCTTTTTTTTCTTTTCCTTTTTTTTTAAAGAGTGAGTACAACTTCCCTCCTCTTATTGACTTCTTGAAAAATTTCTCATGTGTTGAATTTTCTTGCCTATTCCCTACCCCAGGGCATTTTTCAGGGCAGGTGTCATTTAGAGCCCTGCAGTCCTTGTGACTATTAAGCAACCATTAGCACTGGGTTTAATGCTGCTGTTGTGGGAAACAGCCACAAGGCGGCAGCATTATTACGTTCTCATCTCTTGTTACTAGGGCAACAGAATCTTCCTGGAGGTAGTGTTCCGTGGTTGTAAATTAGAGTGGAATGTGCTGGGACGAGCCCCCAGAAGTTTATGTCTCCTTACTTATGTTTGTTTTTTAAATTTAATTCTATTTCTTTTTGGAGTAAATTTGATTAGAGTTTTTTGATTGTCTGGCTGTACAGAATCTGCTCAATGATTCCTACATATGTCTGTTCATCTTCGGATTCTGTTACCATGTATGTGAATACAGAATGTATATTTTAAAGGTATTGGTGATTATATAATTCATATAGTTTATCTGTTATATGTTTATATGCATGTAACATACATTAGTATATTTATGTTAATCCCATAGTCCTAATTTACCCATCCTCCCCCCTTTCATTTTGGCTAACCATTAGTTTATTTCATAAGTCTGTGAGTGTCTTTTTCTGTGGAAATATGTTCATTGGTAGCAATCTTAGGATAACATGTATAAATGATATCATAGGATATTTGTCGTACCCTTTTGAGTTACTTAACGTTATATGATTATTTCTAGGCTCAACTGTAGTCCTGAAAACGGCATTGTTCATTTTTTTCCCGAGGCTACTATTCTATTTGGTACGTATACCACTTCTTCTTTGTCCAGTCATCTGTTTATGAACCTTTTTTCTGCCTCCATGTCTTGGCTATTTCAATATTGCTGCAGTGCTCATTTGCCTGCCTGTGTCTTTCCGATTCAGGTGGTCTTAGGTTATAGGCCCAAAAGGTGACCTGCCGCATCATATGGTAGCTCAATTTTTATCTTTTCAAGCAGCTCCATTCAGTTTGTGTTAGTGCTGTTACCACTTTACATCCCACCAGCAGCTGGAAGGTACACAGTTCTCTAAAACCCCTTCAGCATTTATAGTTTGTAGACATTTTGCCAATGGAAACGATTGGTGTGAGCTGAAACATTTTTCCATTTGAATTTGCATGTGTCTAATAATTCATTCTACTGAGCTTTAGGCATGTCCTTTTTTTTCTTTTCCTTTTTTTTTAAAGAGTGAGTACAACTTCCCTCCTCTTATTGATTTCTTGAAAAATTTCTCATGTGTTGAATATTCTTGCCTATTCCTTACCCCAGGGCATTTTTCAGGGCAGGTGTCATTTAGAGCCCTGCAGTCCATGTGACTATTAAGCAACCATTAGCACTGGGTTTAAAGCTGCTGTTGTGAGAAAGAGCCACAAGGCGGCAGCATTATTACGTTCTCATCTCTTGTTACTAGGGCAACAGAATCTTCCTGGAGGTAGTGTTCCGAGGTTGTAAATTAGAGTGGAATGTGCTGGGACAAGCCCCCAGAAGTTTATGTCTCCTTACTTAGGTTTGTTTTTTAAATTTAATTTCTATTTCTTATCGGAGTAAATTTGATTAGAGTGTTTTGATTGTCTGGCTGTACAGAAACTGCTCAATGATTCCTACATATGTCTGTTCATCTTCGGATTCTGTTACCATGTATGTGATTACAGAATGTATATTTTAAAGGTATTGGTGATTATATAATTCATACAGTTTATCTGTTATATGTTTTTATACACTTAACATACATTAGTATATGTATGTTAACCCCATAGTCCTAGTTAACCCATCCTCCCACCTTTCATTTTGGCTAACCATTAGTTTATTTCATAAGTCTGTGAGTGTCTTTTTCTGTGGAAATATGTTCATTGGTAGCAATCTTAGGATAACATGTATAAATGTTATCATAGGATATTTGTCGTACCCTTTTGAGTTACTTAACGTTATATGATTATTTCTAGGCTCAACTGTAGTCCTGAAAACGGCATTGTTCATTTTTTTCCCGAGGCTACTATTCTATTTGGTACGTATACCACTTCTTCTTTGTCCATTCATCTGTTTATGAACCTTTTTTCTGCTTCCATGTCTTGGCTATTTCAATATTGCTGCAGTGCTCATTTGCCTGCCTGTGTCTTTCCGATTCAGGTGGTCTTAGGTTATAGGCCCAAAAGGTGACCTGCCGCATCATATGGTACCTCAATTTTTATCTTTTCAAGCAGCTCCATTCAGTTTGTGTTAGTGGTGTTACCACTTTACATCCCACCAGCAGCTAGAAGGTACACAGTTCTCTAAAACCCCTTCAGCATTTATAGTTTGTAGACATTTTGCCAATGGAAACGATTGGTGTGAGCTGAAACCTTTTTCCATTTGAATTTGCATGTGTCTAATAATTCATTCTACTGAGCTTTAGGCATGTCCTTTTTTTTTCTTTTCCTTTTTTTTTAAAGAGTGAGTACAACTTCCCTCCTCTTATTGATTTCTTGAAAAATTTCTCATGTGTTGAATATTCTTGCCTATTCCTTACCCCAGGGCATTTTTCAGGGCAGGTGTCATTTAGAGCCCTGCAGTCCATGTGATTATTAAGCAACCATTAGCACTGGGTTTAAAGCTGCTGTTGTGGGAAAGAGCCACAAGGCGGCAGCATTATTACGTTCTCATCTCTTGTTACTAGGGCAACAGAATCTTCCTGGAGGTAGTGTTCCGAGGTTGTAAATTAGAGTGGAATGTGCTGGGACAAGCCCCCAGAAGTTTATGTCTCCTTACTTAGGTTTGTTTTTTAAATTTAATTTCTATTTCTTATCGGAGTAAATTTGATTAGAGTGTTTTGATTGTCTGGCTGTACAGAAACTGCTCAATGATTCCTACATATGTCTGTTCATCTTCGGAATCTGTTACCATGTATGTGATTACAGAATGTATATTTTAAAGGTATTGGTGATTATATAATTCATACAGTTTATCTGTTATATGTTTTTATACACTTAACATACATTAGTATATGTATGTTAACCCCATAGTCCTAATTTACCCATCCTCCCACCTTTCATTTTGGCTAACAATTAGTTTATTTCATAAGTCTGTGAGTGTCTTTTTCTGTGGAAATATGTTCATTGGTAGCAATCTTAGGATAACATGTATAAATGATATCATAGGATAATTGTCATACCCTTTTGACTTACTTAACCTTATATGATTATTTCTAGGCTCTACTGTAGTCCTGAAAACGGCATTGTTCATTTTTTCCCTGAGGCTACTATTCCATTCTGTCCATATACCACTTCTGCTCTGTCCATTCATCTGTTTATGGACATTTTTTTTGCTTCCATGTCTTTGCTATTTCAGTATTGCTGCAGTGCACATTTGACTGCCTGTGTCTTTCCGATTCTGGTAGTCTTAGGTTATAAGCCCATGAGGTGCCCTGCTGCATCATATGGTAGCTCAATTTTTACCTTTTCAAGCAGCTCCATTCAGTTTGCGTTAGTGCTGTTACCACTTTACATCCCACCAGCAGCTAGAAGGTACACAGTTCTCTAAAACCCCTTCAGCATTTATAGTTTATAGACATTTTGCTGATGGAAATGACTGGTGTGAGCAGAAACCTTGTTGAATTTGCATTTGCATGTGTCTAATAATTCCTTATACTGAGCTTTAGGCATGTCCTTTTTTTTCTTTTCCTTTTTTTTTAAAGAGTGAGTACAACTTCCCTCCTCTTATTGACTTCTTGAAAAATTTCTCATGTGTTGAATTTTCTTGCCTATTCCCTACCCCAGGGCATTTTTCAGGGCAGGTGTCATTTAGAGCCCTGCAGTCCTTGTGACTATTAAGCAACCATTAGCACTGGGTTTAATGCTGCTGTTGTGGGAAACAGCCACAAGGCGGCAGCATTATTACGTTCTCATCTCTTGTTACTAGGGCAACAGAATCTTCCTGGAGGTAGTGTTCCGTGGTTGTAAATTAGAGTGGAATGTGCTGGGACGAGCCCCCAGAAGTTTATGTCTCCTTACTTATGTTTGTTTTTTAAATTTAATTCTATTTCTTTTTGGAGTAAATTTGATTAGAGGTTTTTGATTGTCTGGCTGTACAGAATCTGCTCAATGATTCCTACATATGTCTGTTCATCTTCGGATTCTGTTACCATGTATGTGAATACAGAATGTATATTTTAAAGGTATTGGTGATTATA
This sequence comes from Balaenoptera borealis, assembly GCF_965194805.1. Classification (NCBI taxonomy): domain Eukaryota; kingdom Metazoa; phylum Chordata; class Mammalia; order Artiodactyla; family Balaenopteridae; genus Balaenoptera; species Balaenoptera borealis. The sequence continues at coordinate 6,569 of NW_028122678.1, read as the reverse complement.
TAATTCATATAGTTTATCTGTTATATGTTTATATGCATGTAACATACATTAGTATATTTATGTTAATCCCATAGTCCTAATTTACCCATCCTCCCCCCTTTCATTTTGGCTAACCATTAGTTTATTTCATAAGTCTGTGAGTGTCTTTTTCTGTGGAAATATGTTCATTGGTAGCAATCTTAGGATAACATGTATAAATGATATCATAGGATATTTGTCGTACCCTTTTGAGTTACTTAACGTTATATGATTATTTCTAGGCTCAACTGTAGTCCTGAAAACGGCATTGTTCATTTTTTTCCCGAGGCTACTATTCTATTTGGTACGTATACCACTTCTTCTTTGTCCATTCATCTGTTTATGAACCTTTTTTCTGCTTCCATGTCTTGGCTATTTCAATATTGCTGCAGTGCTCATTTGCCTGCCTGTGTCTTTCCGATTCAGGTGGTCTTAGGTTATAGGCCCAAAAGGTGACCTGCCGCATCATATGGTACCTCAATTTTTATCTTTTCAAGCAGCTCCATTCAGTTTGTGTTAGTGGTGTTACCACTTTACATCCCACCAGCAGCTAGAAGGTACACAGTTCTCTAAAACCCCTTCAGCATTTATAGTTTGTAGACATTTTGCCAATGGAAACGATTGGTGTGAGCTGAAACCTTTTTCCATTTGAATTTGCATGTGTCTAATAATTCATTCTACTGAGCTTTAGGCATGTCCTTTTTTTTTCTTTTCCTTTTTTTTTAAAGAGTGAGTACAACTTCCCTCCTCTTATTGATTTCTTGAAAAATTTCTCATGTGTTGAATATTCTTGCCTATTCCTTACCCCAGGGCATTTTTCAGGGCAGGTGTCATTTAGAGCCCTGCAGTCCATGTGATTATTAAGCAACCATTAGCACTGGGTTTAAAGCTGCTGTTGTGGGAAAGAGCCACAAGGCGGCAGCATTATTACGTTCTCATCTCTTGTTACTAGGCAACAGAATCTTCCTGGAGGTAGTGTTCCGAGGTTGTAAATTAGAGTGGAATGTGCTGGGACAAGCCCCCAGAAGTTTATGTCTCCTTACTTAGGTTTGTTTTTTAAATTTAATTTCTATTTCTTATCGGAGTAAATTTGATTAGAGTGTTTTGATTGTCTGGCTGTACAGAAACTGCTCAATGATTCCTACATATGTCTGTTCATCTTCGGAATCTGTTACCATGTATGTGATTACAGAATGTATATTTTAAAGGTATTGGTGATTATATAATTCATACAGTTTATCTGTTATATGTTTTTATACACTTAACATACATTAGTATATGTATGTTAACCCCATAGTCCTAATTTACCCATCCTCCCACCTTTCATTTTGGCTAACAATTAGTTTATTTCATAAGTCTGTGAGTGTCTTTTTCTGTGGAAATATGTTCATTGGTAGCAATCTTAGGATAACATGTATAAATGATATCATAGGATAATTGTCATACCCTTTTGACTTACTTAACCTTATATGATTATTTCTAGGCTCTACTGTAGTCCTGAAAACGGCATTGTTCATTTTTTCCCTGAGGCTACTATTCCATTCTGTCCATATACCACTTCTGCTCTGTCCATTCATCTGTTTATGGACATTTTTTTTGCTTCCATGTCTTTGCTATTTCAGTATTGCTGCAGTGCACATTTGACTGCCTGTGTCTTTCCGATTCTGGTAGTCTTAGGTTATAAGCCCATGAGGTGCCCTGCTGCATCATATGGTAGCTCAATTTTTACCTTTTCAAGCAGCTCCATTCAGTTTGCGTTAGTGCTGTTACCACTTTACATCCCACCAGCAGCTAGAAGGTACACAGTTCTCTAAAACCCCTTCAGCATTTATAGTTTATAGACATTTTGCTGATGGAAATGACTGGTGTGAGCAGAAACCTTGTTGAATTTGCATTTGCATGTGTCTAATAATTCCTTATACTGAGCTTTAGGCATGTCCTTTTTTTTCTTTTCCTTTTTTTTTAAAGAGTGAGTACAACTTCCCTCCTCTTATTGACTTCTTGAAAAATTTCTCATGTGTTGAATTTTCTTGCCTATTCCCTACCCCAGGGCATTTTTCAGGGCAGGTGTCATTTAGAGCCCTGCAGTCCTTGTGACTATTAAGCAACCATTAGCACTGGGTTTAATGCTGCTGTTGTGGGAAACAGCCACAAGGCGGCAGCATTATTACGTTCTCATCTCTTGTTACTAGGGCAACAGAATCTTCCTGGAGGTAGTGTTCCGTGGTTGTAAATTAGAGTGGAATGTGCTGGGACGAGCCCCCAGAAGTTTATGTCTCCTTACTTATGTTTGTTTTTTAAATTTAATTCTATTTCTTTTTGGAGTAAATTTGATTAGAGGTTTTTGATTGTCTGGCTGTACAGAATCTGCTCAATGATTCCTACATATGTCTGTTCATCTTCGGATTCTGTTACCATGTATGTGAATACAGAATGTATATTTTAAAGGTATTGGTGATTATATAATTCATATAGTTTATCTGTTATATGTTTATATGCATGTAACATACATTAGTATATTTATGTTAATCCCATAGTCCTAATTTACCCATCCTCCCCCCTTTCATTTTGGCTAACCATTAGTTTATTTCATAAGTCTGTGAGTGTCTTTTTCTGTGGAAATATGTTCATTGGTAGCAATCTTAGGATAACATGTATAAATGATATCATAGGATATTTGTCGTACCCTTTTGAGTTACTTAACGTTATATGATTATTTCTAGGCTCAACTGTAGTCCTGAAAACGGCATTGTTCATTTTTTTCCCGAGGCTACTATTCTATTTGGTACGTATACCACTTCTTCTTTGTCCATTCATCTGTTTATGAACCTTTTTTCTGCTTCCATGTCTTGGCTATTTCAATATTGCTGCAGTGCTCATTTGCCTGCCTGTGTCTTTCCGATTCAGGTGGTCTTAGGTTATAGGCCCAAAAGGTGACCTGCCGCATCATATGGTAGCTCAATTTTTATCTTTTCAAGCAGCTCCATTCAGTTTGTGTTAGTGCTGTTACCACTTTACATCCCACCAGCAGCTAGAAGGTACACAGTTCTCTAAAACCCCTTCAGCATTTATAGTTTGTAGACATTTTGCTGATGGAAACGATTGGTGTGAGCTGAAACCTTTTTCCATTTGAATTTGCATGTGTCTAATAATTCATTCTACTGAGCTTTAGGCATGTCCTTTTTTTTCTTTGCCTTTTTTTTTAAAGAGTGAGTACAACTTCCCTCCTCTTATTGATTTCTTGAAAAATTTCTCATGTGTTGAATATTCTTGCCTATTCCTTACCCCAGGGCATTTTTCAGGGCAGGTGTCATTTAGAGCCCTGCAGTCCATGTGACTATTAAGCAACCATTAGCACTGGGTTTAAAGCTGCTGTTGTGAGAAAGAGCCACAAGGCGGCAGCATTATTACGTTCTCATCTCTTGTTACTAGGGCAACAGAATCTTCCTGGAGGTAGTGTTCCGAGGTTGTAAATTAGAGTGGAATGTGCTGGGACAAGCCCCCAGAAGTTTATGTCTCCTTACTTAGGTTTGTTTTTTAAATTTAATTTCTATTTCTTATCGGAGTAAATTTGATTAGAGTGTTTTGATTGTCTGGCTGTACAGAAACTGCTCAATGATTCCTACATATGTCTGTTCATCTTCGGAATCTGTTACCATGTATGTGATTACAGAATGTATATTTTAAAGGTATTGGTGATTATATAATTCATACAGTTTATCTGTTATATGTTTTTATACACTTAACATACATTAGTATATGTATGTTAACCCCATAGTCCTAGTTAACCCATCCTCCCACCTTTCATTTTGGCTAACCATTAGTTTATTTCATAAGTCTGTGAGTGTCTTTTTCTGTGGAAATATGTTCATTGGTAGCAATCTTAGGATAACATGTATAAATGTTATCATAGGATATTTGTCGTACCCTTTTGAGTTACTTAACGTTATATGATTATTTCTAGGCTCAACTGTAGTCCTGAAAACGGCATTGTTCATTTTTTTCCCGAGGCTACTATTCTATTTGGTACGTATACCACTTCTTCTTTGTCCATTCATCTGTTTATGAACCTTTTTTCTGCTTCCATGTCTTGGCTATTTCAATATTGCTGCAGTGCTCATTTGCCTGCCTGTGTCTTTCCGATTCAGGTGGTCTTAGGTTATAAGCCCAAAAGGTGACCTGCCGCATCATATGGTACCTCAATTTTTATCTTTTCAAGCAGCTCCATTCAGTTTGTGTTAGTGCTGTTACCACTTTACATCCCACCAGCAGCTAGAAGGTACACAGTTCTCTAAAACCCCTTCAGCATTTATAGTTTGTAGACATTTTGCCAATGGAAACGATTGGTGTGAGCTGAAACCTTTTTCCATTTGAATTTGCATGTGTCTAATAATTCATTCTACTGAGCTTTAGGTATGTCCATTTTTTTTCTTTTCCTTTTTTTTTAAAGAGTGAGTACAACTTCCCTCCTCTTATTGATTTCTTGAAAAATTTCTCATGTGTTGAATATTCTTGCCTATTCCTTACCCCAGGGCATTTTTCAGGGCAGGTGTCATTTAGAGCCCTGCAGTCCATGTGATTATTAAGCAACCATTAGCACTGGGTTTAAAGCTGCTGTTGTGGGAAAGAGCCACAAGGCGGCAGCATTATTACGTTCTCATCTCTTGTTACTAGGGCAACAGAATCTTCCTGGAGGTAGTGTTCCGAGGTTGTAAATTAGAGTGGAATGTGCTGGGACAAGCCCCCAGAAATTTATGTCTCCTTACTTAGGTTTGTTTTTTAAATTTAATTTCTATTTCTTATCGGAGTAAATTTGATTAGAGTGTTTTGATTGTCTGGCTGTACAGAAACTGCTCAATGATTCCTACATATGTCTGTTCATCTTCGGATTCTGTTACCATGTATGTGATTACAGAATGTATATTTTAAAGGTATTGGTGATTATATAATTCATACAGTTTATCTGTTATATGTTTTTATACACTTAACATACATTAGTATATGTATGTTAACCCCATAGTCCTAATTTACCCGTCCTCCCACCTTTCATTTTGGCTAACAATTAGTTTATTTCATAAGTCTGTGAGTGTCTTTTTCTATGGAAATATGTTCATTGGTAGCAATCTTAGGATAACATGTATAAATGATATCATAGGATAATTGTCATACCCTTTTGACTTACTTAACCTTATATGATTATTTCTAGGCTCTACTGTAGTCCTGAAAACGGCATTGTTCATTTTTTCCCCGAGGCTACTATTCCATTCTGTCCATATACCACTTCTTCTCTGTCCATTCATCTGTTTATGGACATTTTTTTTGCTTCCATGTCTTTGCTATTTCAATATTGCTGCAGTGCACATTTGACTGCCTGTGTCTTTCCGATTCTGGTAGTCTTAGGTTATAAGCCCAAGAGGTGCCCTGCCGCATCATATGGTAGCTCAATTTTTATCTTTTCAAGCAGCTCCATTCAGTTTGCGTTAGTGCTGTTACCACTTTACATCCCACCAGCAGCTAGAAGGTACACAGTTCTCTAAAACCCCTTCAGCATTTATAGTTTGTAGACATTTTGCTGATGGAAACGACTGGTGTGAGCTGAAACCTTTTTGAATTTGAATTTGCATGTGTCTAATAATTCATTCTACTGAGCTTTAGGCATGTCCTTTTTTTTCTTTTCCTTTTTTTTTAAAGAGTGAGTACAACTTCCTTCCTCTTATTGACTTCTTGAAAAATTTCTCATGTGTTGAATATTCTTGCCTATTCCCTAACCCAGGGCATTTTTCAGGGCAGGTGTCATTTAGAGCCCTGCAGTCCATGTGACTATTAAGCAACCATTAGCACTGGGTTTAAAGCTGCTGTTGTGGGAAAGAGCCACAAGGCGGCAGCATTATTACGTTCTCATCTCTTGTTACTAGGGCAACAGAATCTTCCTGGAGGTAGTGTTCCGAGGTTGTAAATTAGAGTGGAATGTGCTGGGACAAGCCCCCAGAAGTTTATGTCTCCTTACTTAGGTTTGTTTTTTAAATTTAATTTCTATTTCTTATCTGAGTAAATTTGATTAGAGTGTTTTGATTGTCTGGCTGTACAGAAACTGCTCAATGATTCCTACATATGTCTGTTCATCTTCGGATTCTGTTACCATGTATGTGATTACAGAATGTATATTTTAAAGGTATTGGTGATTATATAATTCATACAGTTTATCTGTTATATGTTTTTATACACTTAACATACATTAGTATATGTATGTTAACCCCATAGTCCTAGTTTACCCATCCTCCCACCTTTCATTTTGTCTAACCATTAGTTTATTTCATAAGTCTGTGAGTGTCTTTTTCTGTGGAAATATGTTCATTGGTAGCTATCTTAGGATAACATGTATAAATGTTATCATAGGATATTTGTCGTACCCTTTTGAGTTACTTAACCTTATATGATTATTTCTAGGCTCAACTGTAGTCCTGAAAACGGCATTGTTCATTTTTTTCCCGAGGCTACTATTCTATTTGGTACGTATACCACTTCTTCTTTGTCCATTCATCTGTTTATGA